>NW_025535046.1:0-125631 GCF_020615455.1 Coregonus clupeaformis
AATCACCTGCGAGTTGTGGCATATCAAGAAGCTGATTAAACAGCATGATCATTAAGCACAGGTGCACCTTTGTGCTGGGGGTATAGGACGAAATGTGAGATTTGTACACAACACAATGCCACAGATGGTCTACATTTAGAGGGAGTGCACAATTGGCATGCTGACTGCAAGAATGTTCACCAGAGCTAACAGAGAGTTGAATCTAAATTTCTCTACAGAGAATTTGGCAGAACGTCCAACTGGCTTCATAGCCGCCAGACCACGTGTAACCGTGCAAGCCCAGGACCTCCACATCTGGCTTCTTCACCTGCAGGATCATCTGAGATGTGCCACCCGGACAGCTGATGAAACTGAGGAGTATTTCTGATCTGTAATAAAGCCCTTTTAGTGGGGAAATCATTCTTATTGGCTGATGGGTGGGCTCTGGCTCCCAAAATGGTTGGGTATGCTTCCCAGGCCCACCCATGGCTGCGCCCTGCCCATTCAAGTGTGAAATCCATAGATTAGGGCCTAATGAATGTATTTCAATTGATTGATTTCCTTATATGCACTGGTACCCCCAGTAAAATTGTTGAATGTTGTGTTTATATTTTGTTCAGTTCAAAATCGTACAAAAAACTGATTATGAATATGTTTGGAAAACTGCATTGATCTGCCAATGCACAAGTTTGTACATGAATTTGACTGGTCCAACCTCTCCTCCTCTTTTTGTATTCAGTTCTTCCATGTTATTAGATCTGACAGTATGAATGGTTCTTATGGTTGTATTCAGTTCTTCCAAGTTAGATCTGACCGTATTAATGGTTCTTTATGGGCTGAGTGCCCGAGTGACGACAGTCATAATGCAAGTTTTCTTTGACCCTGTGATCTCACCCAGGACCAGAACCACCAGATGGTGGCACTGATGTACCTTTTTGGCTTGATAAGGAATGCTCAGGGAGTGAAAGACCTGAGGACTACACATGTGATGGCCCACATAAACCCCAACCTTTCCTATTGACTAGTAAGGACCACAGCATATTAGGCAGCCATTGTTAAAAATGTGTTCATACAGTACAATGGGAGGGGTGCTTGGCATTCACAGGGGACCAGGAAGTTGTCCTCAGACTTCTATTTAGGACTGGGATCCTATCCAGAGTTGACAGATTAACAGTGAGGGACAAACCCAGCCTGCCTCTCTCCTTCCACACTGATTCTAACCCATAGTCACCTAGTCCTGATTGTCACAGTGGAGCCTAGTTTTGCATCAAGAGGATCTAGAGATGGCATCAGTAAGACAGTTTTCCATTGGCCAGTTTGTTTGACAAAAACATTTAGCAAAAGAAATCATTTGCAACATGATGGAAAACGGCAGATACAGGATACATTTTCTAAAGATCCACAAATGTTTTATTCTTTTCAACAGGGGCAGGAAAACATTGAAGAACCACAGTGCAATGTCGCGAAGGGGTGTAAAAATGGCGCTGCTAAAATCAGAGATTCTTCTCCTGAGTACACTTTCTCCGACTTGAGTGGACACACCGACGTCCCCGTATACAAACCTTACATATAGGACTTCAAGTTGTAAAATAGTGAACTACTCCTTTAATGGAGTGGTAGGTGCTATGAAAGGGATGTAAAAAAAAAAAAAACGATAATGTTGTATTTGGTTCATTAGTCCACTGTTAATACAAATGGCAAAAAATGTTGCATGTTAGCAATTAAGTTTTCAAGATTTCAGTACAGAGAAAACAAGTGTGATGATGCAAATAAGGAAAAATAATTGCATACAATTTGCAGTAACAATATCTTGTTTGCATTACTAGATGTTTCCCAATCCTGGTCCATGGGACACAAAGGAAAAATTTTTGTTTTTTTGTCCCTAACACTCACACAGTGGACTAAAATAAGCAACTCCAGCCTTTGAATGGAATAAGGTATGTGAGGGCAAAAACAAACAAGTCCACCCCTTTGGGACCAGGATTGGGGGAACACTAAGAGTACTGAAAGTCTTCTATCTTTTTATTTATTTTTGGTCATTTAGTAGACGCTCTTATCCAGAGCGACTTACAGTTAGTGAGTGCATACATTATTATTATTTTTCATACTGACCCCGTGGAAATCGAACCCACAACCCTGTCTACCATCTGAGCTACAACCCTGCCGGCCATTCCCTCCCCTACCCTGGACGACATTGGGCCATTATGGCACAGCCACCCCATGGGTCTCCCCACCGGCCCGGCTACGACAGAGCCGGATTCCAACCACTGCGCTACTGCTGACGAGCACATTTTGGAATTGTTATTATTATTATTATTGTTATTACAGGGGTGAGGAAACCAATGTGTACATTTTGCAATTTGATTGAACAATTCCTTTGATTAGAGATCCTTTGGAGGTGCATTTGCTCTAAGCATGTGCTATAAATAAATATTATTTTATAAAGAAAACGTATTTTGTCATCTCTTAAGAAGGATAGGCCAACTGAATGAGTGTTCTTCCACACTCCTTAAAAATACCTTCACTTGAAACATTTGGAAAAGTGGCAGTAGTACTGTTTGTCCATTTTGAATACGCCATAGACCGCTTTTGTGGGTTTACTAACATTCACGCAAGAGGGCAATGTGCAAAAGTAGGTGGCAGAACAAGGGGGGAGTTCTTATATGGAACCAGCAAAAATAAGCCTCTATTTACATGTTGCGATGAGTGCATTTCACACTACCTTTGGATTTTAAGGCTCGAATGAATGTCCTGCTTAATATAATGTTTGTGTCTTCATCACAAATCAACTGACATTATACTTAAAATACACTTAAACTTCAACCAGTAAAATTGCTATTTGGCTATCTTTTGCTATAGCATATATCAATGAGTGTTAGCATTCTAGCTAACAATACTGCATCCAAAAAATAGTTATTGGCAAAGATCACAACCAAATATAATCATAAGCGATTGTTCAAGCGAGAATCAAAAAACATAATTGTAAGTGTATGAGAACCCCAAAAAGTTATTTTGTTTAGAAGTAATAAAAACGTAAATCTAGACTACTGCCGCCAAGAGTCGACGCATCTGTTTGTGACGTCAGTGTGTCGCGTACTGGAAAAAGGGTCTATAGCCACTTCCTCAAAATAGTCAGAAAACTCAAGAAATCTGTCTTTAATGTTGACGTTTTTGCCAAGATTTTAGTCGTGCAATTTTACATCTAACTAAGATGTTTGGTTCAGTATTTCTCAATGAAAAAACCTGCATGAAAACAAGTCTTCTCAAGTTTAATGACAACAAAGACTTTATTGAAGAATCCCTACTGTTGACCAATCACCAACAAAAGGGCGAAGACTTCAGCTAGTGACTTCGGAGGTGCCAGTTACCCTGGTAGAAGATTATGGCATAGGGTTTTAATCCATTTTATTTAGAAATTCTTTAGCAAGTAACACTTAAAAAGCTAAGCCTAGTTGTCTTATTGATATATATTTTATTGATAGAGACAATGGGAAAGATAGAGAGTTTTGTGTAATTAGCATAGGGCAGGATTCGAACCCATGATGCAGCGGTATACAGTGGGGGAAAAAAGTATTTAGTCAGCCACCAATTGTGCAAGTTCTCCCACTTAAAAGATGAGAGAGGCCTGTAATTTTCATCATAGGTACCACGTCAACTATGACAGACATATTGAGAAAATGTTTTCCAGAAAATCACATTGTAGGATTTTTAATGAATTTATTTGCAAATTATGGTGGGAAATAAGTATTTGGTCAATAACAAAAGTTTCTCAAAACTTTGTTATATACCCTTTGTTGGCAATGACACAGGTCAAACATGCACTAACTTGCACAATTGGTGGCTGACTAAATACTTTTTCCCCCACTGTATACAGTCACAGTGAACGTCTAACACCTCTTTACAGTTTGCAAGCTTAAATCTTAATAGGGATAAAAAAAAACATTCCACATTTTCCAAAGTGTAAGAAAATTGTAGAACAATTTCCTTCTAAAGATATCCAGTAGTTTTGATTAATATATTTTCACACCCCATGAAACAGTTCTACAGCAACTTTACATGTGTGTTGTGGCTTGTAACTTGCTAGCTAGCGGTTTAAGACCTGGTTTGAATCCTAATCAACCCATCCAATGTGAGTACATGTTGAAGTACAGTAGATTAATAAAGCTACAGTACTGCAGCTGGTGACAAAGCTGCGTATATTGAAAAAGCTTGTTAGTGCATAGGTCAAATGTATCTTTGTGATGCTCATTTCAAGTCTTTTTCCAGCTTCAAACACTATCTTTTTCACTTAAAACATAGTTTTGTTGTATTTAATGATAGAGCAGAGAAGAGTTTGACCAACACATATTCATGTCCAATCTTTGAGGACGTGTCTACATTGTTAGAGTGGTCACATGCCAATCTGTTCCATATAATAGACAGTCTTTGGGACAGTGGAAAGATGCATGGCCCCTTGGTTGTTGCTAAGCAGGCATTCTTCTTCTATGGTGTTTATTGGTGGTGTTCAGACCAACGTTAAAGGTGCATCACTGCCACCTTCTGGGCTGGAGTGTGATAGAGACATGTGGTTCTGTCCTGGTGAGATCACAGTGTCAAAGAAAACTTGGTATGACTGTAGTCACTCCAGGCACTCAGCCCATTAGAACCATTCATACTGTCAGATATAATATGGAAGAACTAAATACAACCATAAGAACCATTCATACTGTCAGATCTAATATGGAAGATCAAAATGTAGACATCTGTGCCATTGTGTTGTGTAACAAAACTGCACATTTCAGAGTGGCCTATTATTGTACCCAGCACAAAGTGCACCTGTGTAATGATCATGCTGTTTAATCAGCTTCTTGATATGCCACAACTGTCAGGTGGATTGATTATCTTGGCAAAGGAGAAATGCTCACTAATGAGAGATGGAACCAAATTTGTGCACTAAATTTGAGAACAATAAGCTTTTTGTGCGTTCGGAAAATTTCTGGGATCTTTTATTTCAGCTCATGAAACATGGGACCAAGATTTTACATGTCAAGTTTATATATTTTTTCAGTATAATTCTATAAGACAATTTACTAAACATGTAGTAATTTCATTTTAATTGTCACATGCTTGGTAAACAACAGGTGTAGACTAACAGTGAAATGTTGACCAACGATGGAGAACACTATACAACAATAATAATAATAGGAAAAGATTGTAGCACAAAAAGGAATTAATACACGATGAGCAATGGTAGCTTGGCTATATACATGGGGTGCCAATACCTAGTCAATGGTAGCTTGGCTATATACATGGGGTGCCAATACCTAGTCAATGGTAGCTTGGCTATATACATGGGGTGCCAATACCTAGTCAATGGTAGCTTGGCTATATACATGGGGTGCCAATACCTAGTCAATGGTAGCTTGGCTATATACATGGGGGTGTCAATACCTAGTCAATGGTAGCTTGGATATATACATGGGGTGCCAATACCTAGTCAATGATAGCTTGGATATATACAGTGCATTCTGAAAGTATTCAGACCCCTTGACTTTCCCCAAATTTGATTATGTTACAGCCATATTCTAAAATTGATTAAATAGTTTTTTCCCCTCATCAATCTACACACAATACCCCATAACGTCAAAGCAAAAGAAAGGTTTTCATACGTTTTCATAATTTCTTAATAAAAAAAGGGAAATATAAAATGTACATAAGTATTCAGACCCTTTCCTCAGTACTTTCTTGAAGCACCTTTGGCAGCGATTACAGCATCGAGTCTTCTTGGGTATGATGCTACAAGCTTGGCACACCTGTATTTGGGGAGTTTCATCCATTCTTCTCTGCAGATCCTCTCAAGCTCTGTCAGGTTGGATGGGGAGCGTTGCAGCACAGCTTATTTTCTGGTCTCTCCAGAGATGTTCAATCTGGTTCAAGTCTGGGCTCTGGCTGGGCCAGGTGAACCTTCGCCCCAGTCTGAAGTCCTGAGCGCTCTGGAGCAGGTTTTCATCAAGGATCTCTCTGTACTTTGCTCCGTTCATTATTCCCTCGATCCGGACTAGTCTCCCAGTCCCTGCCTCTGAAAAAACATCCATGCTTCACCGTAGTGGTGCCAGGTTTCCTCCAGACGTGACGCTTGGCATTCAGGTCAAAGAGTTCAATCTTGGTAACATCAGAACAGAGAATCTTGTTTCTCATGGTCAGAGTCCTTTAGGTGCCTCTTGGCAAACTCCAAGCGGGCTGAACTCTGGAGCTCTGTCAAATTGATCATCGGGTTCTTGGTCACCTCCCTGACCAAGGCCCTTCTCCCGATTGCTCAGTTTGGCCGGCGGACAGCTCTAGGAAGAGTCTTGGTGGTTCCAAACTTCTTCCATTTAAGAATGATGGAGGCCACTGTATTCTTGGGGACCTTCAATGCTGCAGACATTGTTTGGTACCCTTCCCCAGATCTGTGCCTCAACACAATCCTGTCTCGGAGCTCTCCGGACAATACCTTTGACCTCATGGCTTGGTTTTTGCTCTGACATGCAATGTCAACTGTGGGATCTTTATATAGACAGGTGTGTGCCTTTCCAAACCATGTCCAATCAATTTAATTGATCTCAGGTGGACTCCAATCAAGTTGTAGAAAAAATCACAAGGAAGATCAATGGAAACAGGATGCACCTGAGCTAAATTTCGAGATTCATAGAAAAGCATCTGGAATACTTATTTAAATAAGGTATCTGTTTTTAATTTCGAATAAATTTGCAAAAATGTCTAAACCTGTTTTAAGCTTGTCATTATGTGGTATTGTGTGTAGATTGATGAGGGATTATACTGTATATACATTTTGAATTAATTTTACAATAACGCTGCAACGTATTTTCTTGTAGAAAAGTCAAGGGGTCTGAATACTTTCAGAATGCACTGTATAGACACTAACTATGTCACTTTAAACACTTTGTTATATTGATGCACAAGAGAAAAAGGTTGACCAGCACAAACTCATGTACAAACATCATTTTTCATTACATATTTGTAATTTAGCAGATGCTCTTATCCAGAGCGACTTATTGGACCAATTGGGGTTAATTGCCTTGCTCAAGGCCACAATGACAGATTTTTGACCTAGTTGGCTCAGGATTCAAACCAGCGACCTTTCAGTTACTGGCCCAACACTCTTAACCGCTAGGCTACCTGTTAAATACATAACACAATACGTGACATAAGTAGAATACAGAACACTTGAAACATTACAGGACATTTTTCATGATGGAAATTGAAATATTAAAATGTGATAAAAAAAAAAAAAGTTTTGGGGAAAACCATTTAAGAGCTGGAGTTATTATGCAGTCTGATAGCAGTGGGTAGAGTGGCGTTTCGCAGGCGGTTTGTACGGGCAGTTAGACAGGACAGTTTGTGGCTGTTTCTCAGGAGCCTGCTGGTGCAGTTACCTCTTTTTGGAGGGAGCTGGTCATTCAGTGGATGGTCAAGAGTGTGCATGTCCTTCACCAGGTGCACTGCAGCCTGTTCTCGCCTGCTCTGCAGTGACGGGAGCTGTGGTTGGACTGCTCCACCTCTGGAGATGATCCTCAAGGCCCTCCTCTGCACCCTGTCTAGTTGGGCCTGCTGCTTTTTACTGCATCCAACTAACAGCACTCCACCGTATTCCAGACAAGGCCTGGCCAGTGTAGTATAGACTGTGAACAGATCTTCAGTAAGACATTACTGGCAAGAAATGTCAAAAAGGCGTTTTGAGGCCTTTCTCACTGGCTGCTCCACTTGTCACCACTGAGGTTAGAGTCTAGATGAAAACCAATATACTTGGTTGTTGTTACCACTGGTACTTCCTGTCCTCCTAGGATTAGTGGTGCAGGTTGTGGATGGTCCTGACCAAGGGACTGTAGCTGTCAGCAGTCTGTAGCTGTCAGCAGAAGTGTGTGGTTTTCACAAAGGGGCGGTAGTAGTGCTGGACTTTGGGAGGTAGTCATACTGAATCGTGCACTCAGATAACACCTCCTACTGGCAGGGGACAGTTTTAACAATGTGTTTGATGACAGGGGCTTGATCTTCTGCATGCTCTTTAGTAGCCAGGCTGGAATTCCATCAGGCCCACATGCTTTACTTGCTCTGAGTCTGGTCAGAGCTTGCTTTAACTAGCCAATGCTGCACAGCTCAACCTGCCTTGTAGACATGGGCAGGGGGAAGATGGCAAGAGATGTGGTGCTTGTCCATGCCTCAGCAAATATGTTTTCTTTGGTCCCAGTCCATTGAAGTCCTGGATTTCAGTTTTGTAGTAGTTTGTCTTTGCTTCCCTGATAAGCATTTGCACTGTGTTTCTGTATTTTCTCCATGTCATTGTTTCTCCCCATCTATTGAAAATATTCTGTATTTCCTGATGGCAGTTGATATGAAGAGTGTTTGATCCAATATTATAAAGATTGTAAATTGTATGTAGAGAGGATAAGAAAACCATGTGTTAGTGGTAACAAGAGTGATGAGCAGAGGGTCGGTGTGCCAAGATAGATTGGGGTCCACTAGTGCTAATCTTAGGATTGGTGCGTGATGGAATGGACTGGCTAGGGTGAGATATGACACCAGGGAGAGGAATGATATGTAGGAAGTGAGTGGCAGCTAGTAATAGTTAGCAACTGGGAAGGATAAAAGTAGACTTGAAGAGCACTATATAGGCTGAGAGAGAGTCTATGTAAGTCAGTCATATGATAAGAGGCAAAGCGCATTCGTCTTATTATGTGATCCAGTACTGAAATAAATGTACATCAAACTTCCATCTGAGTGTCTGCTACTTTCTCTTACATCATGACCTTTTAGCTCAGCTGTTGTTTTAAAACATTTTCTACAGTCAGAGCAGTGGTAAGGCTTCTCTCCTTTATGTTTACCTTGGTGTCTTTTTAAAACAGGGCCATTTGAGAGAAAATCTTTCCACAGTCAGAGCAGTAAAACGGCTTCTATCTCGTGTGTGTTCTCTGATGAACTTTTAGCTGAGATGATGTTCTGAAGCATTTTACACAATCAGAGCAGGAGTAAGGCTTCTCTCCTGTGTGTGTTCTCTGATGAACTTTTAGCTGAGCTGATGATGTGAAGCATTTTACACAGTCAGAGCAGGAGTAAGGCTTTTCTCCTGCATGTATACGTTCATGTTGTTTTAAGGTGCCCAGTTGTGAGAAACTTGCCCCACAGTCAGAGCAGTAGTAAGGCTTCTCTCCCGTATGTATACGTTCATGTGCGTTTAAGTTATCCAATCGGGAGAAACTTCGTCCCACAGTCAGAGCAGGAGTAAGGCTTCTCTCCTGTGTGTGTTCTCTGATGAACTTTTAACTCAGTTGATCTTGTGAAGCATTTTACACAGTCAGAGCAGGAGTAAGGCTTTTCTCCTGTATGTATAGGTTCATGTTGTTTTAAGTGGCCCAGTTGAGAGAAACTTGCCCCACAGTCAGAGCAGAAGTAAGGCTTCTCTCCTGTGTGTATACGTTCATGTGTTTTTAAGCTGCCCAGTTGAGAGAAACTTGCCCCACAGTCAGAGCAGAAGTAAGGCTTCTCTCCTGTGTGTATATGCGTTCATGTGTTTTTAAGCTGCCCAGTTGAGAGAAACTTGCCCCCACAGTCAGAGCAGGAGTAAGGCTTTTCTCCTGTGTGCACTCTCTGATGAACTGTCAGAGTCTGTGATGTTGTGAAATTCTTCCCACAGTCAGTGCAGGAATACAGATTCTCTCCTGTGTGTATTTTTAGGTGTATTTTTAGCTTTGATAGAATTGGGAAAATCTCCTCACAATGTGGGCAGTGGTGAGACCTCTTAGCTCTGCGATCTTCCTGCTGTTGCTCTCTGGATGTAGAGAATGTCTCAATGTCACCTGTGTGAAAAGCATTTTAAAAAAGTCAATTGGTGTGATATGCACTGATTGTACAAAACATTATGAACTCTTTCCAGGACATGACCAGGTGAGAGCTATGATCTCTGATGCCACTTGTTAAATCCACTTCAGATCAGTGTCGATGAAGGAGAGGAGACAGATTAATGAAGGGCTTTTAAGCCTTGAGACAATTGAGACATGGACTGTGTATGTGTGCTATTCAGAGGGTGAATGGTGTTTTTATCAAATCAAATACAAAAGCTGAAGAATATACGCACATTCAGGTAATCAAATCCACCATATGCACTGAGCTTGTCTGACAGGTTGAAGCGCACTAAATAGTAAATAAATGATAAGCGTACCAGAGAGTCTGTTGTAACGTTTTATTGTTAAGCCTTTATTACAGCAAAGACTAAAAACAGTTGCATTGATTCGTGAATGCAATTTCCGAAATGGAACGGTTTATTTATTGTTTACGCTAATGAATCAAGGGTTGCTTTGTTATTTTAAAACCAAAAATGCTTGATTGCATTTCAATGACTTGCATGCTGTGTGATGACATAAACAAATGAATGATTGATACAGTAGCCTATATACAGTGTGTAAGAGTATTCCAAGATAAATATACAACACAGGGAATTAACGATCAATGGAAACAGTTGTTTTTCAGTTCAACATCTGTTTAGTATCTATGTAGGGGTTCCAGTCCGGGACTCATAGCTACATGTGGCAAGTTCACATTGGTCCAAATGGTCTATACATTGAGCCTGAAATGGGATACTTGGTATTTGGCTATTAGCCCAATTTTATTGCAAGGAATTCTAATTGGTCAACCATAGGCAAGGCTTGGGTATAAACTACATCCTGTCTCTTTGTTCAGTGGGAAAACACTGAGGACAGGGAAGAATAAACATCTACAATCTACTTTCAAGCATAACAATGATTGGTTCTCTTTTGAATAAATATATTTTTCTTCCCCTGATTTGCTTTGGGGTCTGTGTTATTGAAGAATAACATCAACTGCTAACAAGTGCATTCGGAAAGTATTCAGACCCCCTTGACTTTTTCCACATTTTGTTACGTTGCAGCCTTATTCTAAAATGGATTAAAAAATAAATAATCCTCAGCAATCTACACACAATACCCCATAATGACAAAGCAAAAACAGTTTTTTTGAAAATGTATTTAAAAAAAAACAGAACTACCCCTATTTACATAAGTATTCAGAACATTTGCTATGAGACTCGAAATTGAGCCCAGGTGCAACCTGTTTCCATTCATCATCCTTGAGATGTTTCTACAACTTGATTGGAGCCAATCCTTGGTAAATTAAATTGATTGGACATGATTTGGTAAGGCACACACCTGTTTATATAAGGTCCCACAGTTGACAGAGCATGTCAGAGTAAAAACCAAGCCATGAGGTCGAAGGAGTTGTCTGTAGAGCCCCAAGACAGGAATGTGTCATGGCACAGATCTGGGCAAGGGTACCAAAACATGTCTGCAGCATTGAAGGTCCCCAAGAACACAGTGGCCTCCCATCATTCTTAAATGGAAGAAGTTTGGAACCCCAAGACTCTTCCCTAGAGCGGCCGCCCGGCCAAACTGAGCAATCGGGGGAGAAGGGCCTCGGTCAGGAGGTGACCAAGAACACGATGGTCACTAACAGAGCTCTAGAGTTCCTCTGGAGATGGGAGAACCTTCCAGAAGGTCAACCATCTCTGCAGTACTCCAGCAATCAAGCCTTTATGGTAGAGTGGCCAGGTGGAAGCCAATCTTCAGTAAAAGGCACATGACAGCCCGCTTGGAGTTTGCCAAAAGGCACCTAAAGACTCTCAGACCATGAGAAACAAGATTCTCTGGTTGGATGAAACCAAGATTGAACTCTTTGGCCTGAATGCCAAGCGCCATGTCTGGAGGAAACCTGGCACCATCCCTACGGTGAAGCATGGTGATGGCAGCATCATGCTGTCGGGATGTTTTCAGCGTCAGGGACTGGGAGACTAGTCAGGATCAAGGCAAAGATGAGCTGAGCAAAGTACAGAGAGACATCCTTGATGAAAACCTGTTCCCGAGTGCTCAGGACCTCAGACTGGGACGAAGGTTCACCTTCCAACAGGACAACGACCCTAAGCACACAGCCAAGACAACGCAGGAGTGGCTTGGGACAAGTCTCAATGTTCTTGAGCAGCCCAGCCAGAGCCCGGACTTGAACCCGATCGAACATCTCTGGAGAAACCTGAAAATAGCTGTGCAGCAGCGCTCCCCATCCAACCTGACAGAGCTTGAGAGGATCTGCAGACAAGAATGGGAGAAACTCTCCAAATACAGATGTGTCAAGCATGTAGCGTCATACCAAAAAATACTCTATAATCGCTGCCAAAGATGCTTCAACAAAGTACTGAATCCATTTTTGCAGAGCATTTAGCACATTGTAGACTGTTAACTTAATAGTTAAGATATCTAGCTGGCAAACATTTAGTTGTGAATTCCATACTGTAATTAGATCACCCGGCGCATGCTGCACGACAGAGAGTGACTCACAAGGCTCCGGTCTCTTCTCGTTGACTGGGGACTACCGTAAGCTACATAATAATGTGACGTAATGTTCTTTAACTCATAACGTATTGCACAAGTTGACTGCAGGTATTTACTTAAAAAGTAGCTACAAATATTCAAATGAATTAAAAAAACTTCAAAGAAACAGTTTCAACTGTACTGAAAACCCATCCAGTGGCTTTTTCCAAATTCCCTGGTATCCAGTATACCACCCAAGCCTAGTAACTACACAGACTCATTTCATAGAAGTTCTAATTACTGGCAGTTTGTCTACGTCCCTTCTTTAGTCTACCCTCTGAGCACTCCAGATAGCCCAGTTAATAAAACACATGCTGGTATTTGTGTATTTTGGTTCTTTGGTATTTTATTAGGATCCTGATAAGCTGTTGCAAAAGCATCAGCTACTCTTCCTGGGGTCCACACAAAAAATGACATAATACATCAAAATAATAGACAAGAACAGCTCAAGGACAGAACTACATAAAAACATTTTAAAAGGCACACATAGCCTACATGTCAATACATACAAAAACTATCTAGGTCAAATAGGGGAGAGGCGTTGTGCCGTGAGGTGTTGCTTTATCTGTTTTTGAAAGCAGGTTTTCTGTTTATTTGAGCAATATGAGATGGAACGGAGTTCCATGCAATAGCGGCTCTATATAATACTGTACACTTTCTTGAATTTGTTCTGGATTTGGGGACTGTGAAAAGACCCCTGGTGGCATGTCTGGTGGGGTAAGTGTGTGTGTCAGAGCTGTGTGTAAGTTGACTATGCAAACAATTTGGCATGCATTGGCCCTCTGCTGACAATGAAGAGCAAGACATGCCGCTCTGTTCTGGGCCAGCTGCAGCTTAAATAGGTATTTTTATTTATTTATTTTTATACCATTTTTATTTTAGGGGGGTAGATCAGCTTTAATATTGCAGATAGATTGTAACTTCCATCAATCTAATTGTCTGCATCACTTCCAATCCCCCATTTTTTTCACATACATATATACAGTGGGGAGAACAAGTATTTGATACACTGCCGATTTTGCAGGTTTTCCTACTTACAAAGCATGTAGAGGTCTGTAATTTTTATCATAGGTACACTTCAACTGTGAGAGACGGAATCTAAAACAAAAATCCAGAAAATCACATTGTATGATTTTTAAGTAATTAATTTGCATTTTATTGCATGACATAGGTATTTGATCACCTACCAACCTGTAAGAATTCCGGCTCTCACAGACCTGTTAGTTTTTCTTTAAGAAGCCCTCCTGTTCTCCACTCATTACCTGTATTAACTGCACCTGTTTGAACTCGTTACCTGTATAAAAGACACCTGTCCACACACTCAATCAAACAGACTACAACCTCTCCACAATGGCCAAGACCAGAGAGCTGTGTAAGGACATCAGGGATAAAATTGTAGACCTGCACAAGGCTGGGATGGGCTACAGGACAATAGGCAAGCAGCTTGGTGAGAAGGCAACAACTGTTGGCGCAATTATTAGAAAATGGAAGAAGTTCAAGATGATGGTCAATCACCCTCGGTCTGGGGGCTCCATGCAAGATCTCACCTTGTGGGGCATCAATGATCATGAGGAAGGTGAGGGATCAGCCCAGAACTACACGGCAGGACCTGGTCAATGACCTGAAGAGAGCTGGGACCACAGTCTCAAAGAAAACCATCAGTAACACACTACGCCGTCATGGATTAAAATCCTGCAGCGCACGCAAGGTCCCCCTGCTCAAGCCAGCGCATGTCCAGGCCTGTCTGAAGTTTGCCAATGACTATCTGGATGATCCAGAAGAGGAATGGGAGAAGGTAATGTGGTCTGATGAGACAAAAATAGAGCTTTTTGGTCTAAACTCCACTCGCCGTGTTTGGAGGAAGAAGAAGGAATGAATACAACCCCAAGAACACCATCCCAACCGTGAAGCATGGAGGTGAAAACATCATTCTTTGGGGATGCTTTTCTGCAAAGGGGACAGGACGACTGCACCGTATTGAGGGGAGGATGGATGGGGCCATGTATCGCGAGATCTTGGCCAACAACCTCCTTCCC
Source organism: Coregonus clupeaformis (assembly GCF_020615455.1). Classification (NCBI taxonomy): domain Eukaryota; kingdom Metazoa; phylum Chordata; class Actinopteri; order Salmoniformes; family Salmonidae; genus Coregonus; species Coregonus clupeaformis. Next base: position 14,426 of record NW_025535046.1, read on the forward strand.
TCAGTAAGAGCATTGAAGATGGGTCGTGGCTGGGTCTTCCTGCATGACAACGACCCGAAACACACAGCCAGGACAACTAAGGAGTGGCTCCGTAAGAAGCATCTCAAGGTCCTGGAGTGGCCTAGCCAGTCTCCAGACCTGAACCCAATAGAAAACCTTTGGAGGGAGCTGAAAGTCCGTATTGCCCAGCAACAACCACGAAACCTGAAGGATCTGGAGAAGGTCTGTATGGAGGAGTGGGCCAAAATCCCTGCTGCAGTGTGTGAAAACCTGGTCAAGACCTACAGGAAACTTATGATCTCTGTAATTGCAAACAAAGGTTTCTGTACCAAATATTAAGTTCTGCTTTTTTGACCCCACGGTGTGAGATCATGCGTGGAGCCCCAGATCGAGGGAGATTATCAGTGGTCTTGTATGTCTTCCATTTCCTAATAATTGCTCCCACAGTTGATTTCTTCAAACCAAGCTGCTTACCTATTGCAGATTCAGTCTTCCCAGCCTGGTGCAGGTCTACAATTTTGTTTCTGGTGTCCTTTGACAGCTCTTTGGTCTTGGCCATAGTGGAGTTTGGAGTGTGACTGTTTGAGGTTGTGGACAGGTGTCTTTTATACTGATAACAAGTTCAAACAGGTGCCATTAATACAGGTAACGAGTGGAGGACAGAGGAGCCTCTTAAAGAAGAAGTTACAGGTCTGTGAGAGCCAGAAACTTGCTTGTTTGTAGGTGACCAAATACTTATTTTCCACCATAATTTGCAAATAAATTCATTTAAAATCCTACAATGTGATTTTCTGGAGATTTTTTCTCAATTTGTCTGTCATAGTTGACGTGTACCTATGATGAAAATGACAGGCCTCTCATCTTTTTAAGGGGGAGAACTTGCACAATTGGTGGCTGACTAAATACTTTGTTTCCCCACTGTATATATTTTGACCATGACAGTTTACAATCAAAGGTAATGCCAAGTAATTTACTCTCCTCAACTTGTTCAACAACCACACCATTCATTACCAGATTCAGCTGAGGTCTAGAATTTAGGAAATGATTTTTTACCAAATACAGTGCTCTTAGTTTTAGATGTTCAGGGCCAGTTTATTACTGGCCACCCATTCCAAAACAGACTATACTGGTGTCATCCATGCAAGTCTCAGTAGCATGAAATAACATCTACCTTCTCATTGAAACAGTTCATGATGAAACAGTTCTACTGCAACTTTTCATGCACAGTGGAAAGTTGGAATGAACCTGCTCTTACCATGAGAAACAGATTTCCCAATCTTCTCCTCCTCTTCTTCATCTTTAATGTTGACATTCAGCTCCAGTGTTTGACTGCAGTCTTGAAGCTTCACTGATGCCATCTCTGGTACCTGCGGTGCAAACTGGACTCGACTGTCAATCAGGACCCAGTGACTGTAGGTTTGGACTCAGTGTGGAAGGAGAGAGACAGGTTGGGTTTGTCCTCACTGTTGATGTTACAGGCCTCAGACTTAATCCTAGTCGGCCTGTAGTAATAAAGAGAAACAGACAACAGTCTTGACAGTTCTGGAACTTTCTTTATCCTCAAAAAAGATATTATATTTATTCTTGTTCAATTACCTAATTTCAACAGATCAGGTAGCTAAACAATGACAAAACAATATTCATTCACATTAGACAAGTGCACAAAAATTACACAAAGCAACTGCAGAAATGAATAAATGACTCAAAAACTATTTAGGACAAGGTTACAGTTTGTTTTAGGCAGCACTATGAGCTATTTTCCTTAATAACCTTATCTTCACTGTATTTTTTCACTCAAAAATAATAATATTCACGGATGGCCAGGGACACACTCCAACACTCAAACGTCATTTACAAACGCAGTATTTGTGTTTATTGAGATTGCCAGATCAGGTGCAGTAGGGGTGACAATGCGTGATATTGATAGGTGAGTGAATTGGATCATATTGCTGTCCTGCCTCAGCATTCGAAATGTAACGAGTACTTTTGGGTGTCAGGGAAAATGTATGGGAGTAAAAAGTACAACTTTTCTTTAGGAAGGTAGTGGAGTAAAAGTTGCCAGAACATATAAATAGTAAAGTACAAATCCCCCCAAAACGACTTCAGTACTACTTCAAAGCCTTTTTACTTTTACATTTCAGTCATTTAGCAGAAGCTCTTATCCAGAGTGACTTACAGTAGTGAGTGCACACATTTTTCATACTGGTCCCCAGTGGGAATCGAACCCACAACCCTGGCGTTGCAAGCGCCATGCTCTACTAACTGAGCCACACAGGACTACTTAGTTACTTTACACCACTGCCAACTGTATTTCCCGTTCACACCATAGTAACAATTATAGATAAAGATAGAAACAACTGAACGTGTCTGAATATTAGTACACATGTAGAAAACTGATAAACATTACATTCAGCTTCAAAACAGTAGTGCAACCGTGAAATTGTCTCTCTCTAATGCACCTGCACTGCTCCCCATTCATAGATGCTAACTGCTTTAGCGCCTCTTGACGATAGTATCTTCTGACTGGGGGAGTTTTGTTAAGAGCCTCAACATTAACACGCATCGCTATGCGGACGTTTTTGTTGGCAATCACAGAGGTCAGACGTTTCTTGTAGTTGGCCACCAGGTTTGCACACATCTCAGGAGGGATTTTGTTCCACTCCTCTTTGCAGATCTTCTCCCAGTCATTAAGGTTTCGAGGCTGACGTTTGGCAACTCGAACCATCAGCTCAATCCACAGATTTTCTATGGGATTAAGGTCTGGAGACTGACTAGGCCACTCCAGGACCTTAATGTGCTTCTTCTTGAGCCACTCCTTTGTTGCCTTGGCCGTGTGTTTTGGGTCATTGTCATGCTGGAATACCCATCCACGACCCATTTTCAATGCCCTGGCTGAGGGAAGGAGGTTCTCACCCAAGATTTGATGGTACATGGCCCCGTCCATTGTCCCTTTGATGCGGTGAAGTTGTCCTGTCCCCTTAGCAGAAAAACACCCCCAAAACATAATGTTTCCACCTCCATGTTTGACGGTGGGGATGGTGTTCTTGGGGTCATAGGCAGCATTCCTCCTCCTCCAAACACGGCGAGTTGAGTTGATACTAACTGTAAGTCGCTCTGGATAAGAGCGTCTGCTAAATGACAAAAATGTAAATGTAATGCCAAAGAGCTCCATTTTGGTCTCATCTGACCACAACACCTTCACCCAGTTCTCCTCTGAATCATTCAGATGTTCATTGACAAACTTCAGACGGCCCTGTATATGTGCTTTCTTGAGCAGGGGGACCTTGCGGGCGCTGCAGGATTTCAGTCCTTCACAGCGTAGTGTGTTACCAATTGTTTTCTTGGTGACTATGGTCCCAGCTGCCTTGAGATCATTGACAAGATCCTCCCATGTAGTTCTGGGCTGATTCTCACCGTTCTCATTATCATTGCAACTCCACGAGGTAAGATCTTGCATGGAGCCCCAGGCCGAGGGAGATTGAAAGTTATTTTGTGTTTCTTCCAGTTGCGAATAATCGCACCAACTGTTGTCACCTTCTCACCAAGCTGCTTGCCGATGGTCTTGTAGCCCATTCCAGCCTTGTGTAGGTCTACAATATTGTCCCTGACATCCTTGGAGAGCTCTCTGGTCTTGGCCATGGTGGAGAGTTTGGAATCTGATTGATTGATTGCTTCTGTGGACAGGTGTCTTTTATACAGGTAACAAGCTGAGATTAGGAGCACTCCCTTTAAGAGTGTGCTCCTAATCTCAGCTCGTTACCTGTATAAAAGACACCTGGCAGCCAGAAGTATTTCTGATTGAGAGGGGGTCAAATACTTATTTCCCAATTTATAACATTTTTGACATGCGTTTTTCTGGAATTGTTATTCTGTCTCCCACTGTTCAAATAAACCTACCATTAAAATTAGACGGATCATTTCTTTGTCAGTGGGCAAACGTACAAAATCAGCAGGGGATCGAATACTTTTTTCCCCTGACTGTATGTTTGTGAAAGTGATGAGTATTGACGTTTCTCAATGTTAAAACAGAGCATCGGAATTGTAGTTTACACATGTGGACAAATGTAATGTCTGAAAACTCTACATACGGAGAAGGGATTTAGAGAGCTACTGCACTGAAGTCTGTTAAAGGGCATATAGCAGCTATTTCTCAATGCTTGAAACACATTTAATAGTAACTTAGAGCACCCCCAGAAAACATTCACAAATTACAAACTCATAAATACATTTTTATAATACTGTAATATTGTTCTAAAAGTTGGGTTTGAGGTTCTCCAAATCAAATACTAAAACGTATAGTCCAACTTGGTGCGCACCAGTTTACCATGGACTGTAGGCTACAGTAGGCTCACCGTTTACGATCTTGCTTTAGGGCCTTTCCGGCCGTCTTCGTGGTTATATGCGGGAAGCATAAATTGTACCATTGTAAGCTAATAAATACTTATCCAAGTTAGAACTCATGTATATTTATGCAATAAGGCCAGAGGAGGTGTGGTATATGGTCAATATACCACGGCTAAGGGCTGTTAGGCACGATGCATTGCCTCAGTCGCCTAATTGCTATTATAAACTGGTTACCAACATATGTATAACAGTAGAAAAAATATATATATATTTTGTCATACCTGTGGTGTACGTCTGATATACCACGGCTTTCAGCCAATCAGCATTCAGGGCTCGGACAACCCCGACCAACCAATGTATATTTACTACAGTAAAATAATATACTGCACCAACTACATAAATATCTGATAGGGGCCATTATCTTCTACGTGGACTTTAAACGAACATCAAAATGGACGACGCCATTTTAACAGCTCGTAAGATTATACATTTTTACACAAAACCAATAACATGTCAAACGAACACATTAATCTCAAATTGATCCTTTATTAAATTACATTGACTAAAGTATTTACATTGACGAAAGTATTTACATTCACTCAGACAAATACCAAATCTCTAGCTATGTGACTTTTTTTTTTTATCACGTTCTTTCACTCATTCGGTTTGACACAAAAATAACACATAACTTTACCAAATGGGAGAATACCTTGACGTATTTGTTAACTAGCATGTTATGACATGTTCTTTCGACATTAGAAAGTTTAAACGTGCTATTACATACCTGTAGTAATACATTTGAAACGGACACAAAGTTGTCGTCTTGACAGCACGTCTGGCGCATTCTTTATTCTGAATAATGGGGCGCGCCAACCCGGAACTTCCTGTTCCCCACTACCACAGTGCAACATCGACATCTATTGGACTGATGGACTAACTACCTCTTCTTATTATTATTTAGTATAATGACTTTCACGTAATGTGTATGCCGCCAGCTACTGTTCGGTTAGTATCCTGGATAAAAAAATGAATGTCCATTGAGGAAAAGGGGGACAAACTACATCACACAAAATAAACACATTTAAAAAAGTCACAGTCCAATCCAAATCACATCCCTACACAGGCCATCCTCCTCAGGTAATTTCATTAAAAAAATTAAAATAGTGAATCATTTAAAAAGTTTTTGTTTTTAGATAAAACTATAAATATATATTAATATGTCACCAAATAATTGATTAAAACACACTGTTTTGCAATGAAGGTCTACAATAGCCTCAACAGAACTCTGTAGGGTAGCACAATGGTGTAGCTGGATGACAGCTAGCTTCCGTCCTCCTCTGAGTACATTGACTTCAATACAAAACCTAGGAGGCTCATGGTTCTCACCAGTGGCGGTTCTAAACACATTTTACTAGGGGGGCCAAGGAGGGGCCAGTGTTTAATCAGGGGGGCACACATAAAAAAACTGGCAACACATGATATTCAAAGATTATCAACTTTATTTTACTTTAAAATCATATGACATTTATTATAACACGTATTTTGTACAAGAGTGCAGATGCAAGAGAGATAGTGCCATAAAAATGAAAAAAAAAAAAAAAAAAAATTTTTTTAAAAAGTACAGGGTACAAATACAGGGTTCATATTCAATGTGAACAAAACTCCAGGATACAACAAAGGGTACAACAATGTGCCATTTCCTATTTATGGAAGCCCCACTACTGTGGACAGTTGATTCCACATTTTGTTTTAAGAAAGAAAACTTTCTGAGTGATTTATAAACAAAACACACTACCCTGTATCCATTTAGGTAAAATAAACCAAATCAGAAAAGAAATTCAATTCAAAGAGGCTTTACTAGCATGACCATATTGACATACAGTATTGCTAAAGCACATAAACAGGGAAACGTGTTACACATTAACATCCAGTAGTCCAATAGGATGCAGACAATAAACATTAAGTTAACATTCGTTTAAAAGCAACAATCATGTCAACACAATGTAGCAATATGAACAACACTGATGGATATCAGCAACAACATGAAAACAAGAATATTACAGGTGTCTGTGTGTGTGTGTGTGTGTGTGTCTGTGTCTTTGTGTACTTCACTGTCAGTTGATGAGCAGGTGTACAAAAAAAGGCTTTACAACATATATGGGCAAGTCCATTTAGGACAGCACATTTCCACCATAGTTCACATTAGGAAAAAATGACAGCATGAATGCTCACTAAACAAACATATACAACATATACCTTTTTATACACTTTTTTTTTCAGTAATTTTTTAAGAGTGAAAGGGAAGTAAGCAATCGCTCATCATAGGATCATACATATTTCAGTTACAATATTAGTTACAATATTAGTGTTAGTTAGATCATCATGTCAAAGCTGGACCTGCAAAGTCTGAACGACACAAGTGTGCAATGATTGGAGTGATTTTGTTTCTTTTTTTCTTGCTTTGCTTGTTTTCAAAAGGAAAAATCATAGTTGGTAAAAAATAAAATAAACTTTCGTTGAAAGGTATCACACTGTATAATTTACAAATATCTAAAGAGGGTTAGTGGATGCCATAAAACATCTGTGGAGCTTGAAGATTTGTAGTACATAGATGTTTGGCAGAGATAATTCAAAAGAATAAAATCATAAACTCTATCTATCTATCGAGAGAGAGAGAGAGAGAGAGAGAAGTGTTTCCTTAGAGCAGTACATGCAGCAATCACTTAATGGAGTGATGTCATAATGGGCCACAAAACTTTGGGGATGTGGATGGAAAGTTACAGGCAGGAGAGGGGAACCAACAGAAGCAGGTCTTGAGACATGAGTTTGCCCCTTTTTGAAAACCTCTTGAGAGAGGATTGGTGGGATATATATACATACATACAAACATACATACACTCTAGTAGTGTGTGGAACTACTGGTACTGTGAGGAAAAAAAGATAGATGATGTAAAATGAAAAAATAAAACAAGCTTCAGCTTCTTAAGACACGGTGGGTTCATCTAAGTAGACACATGTAACTTCATGTGGACACCAGACTGTCTTTGTCTACACATCTAACTTCATATGGACCCCAGACCGTCTCTGTTTACACATGTAACTTCATATGGACACCAGACTCTTTGTCTACACATGTAACTTCATATGGGCACCAGACTGTCTTTGTCTACACATCTAACTTCATATGGACCCCAGACCGTCTCTGTTTACACATGTAACTTCATATGGACACCAGACCGTCTCTGTTTACACATGTAACTTCATATGGACACCAGACTGTCTTTGTTTACACATTTAACTTCATATGGGCACCAGACTGTCTCTGTCTACACATGTAACTTCATATGGACACCAAACTGTCTTTGTTTACACATTTAACTTCATATGGGCACCAGACTGTCTCTGTCTACACATGTAACTTCATATGGACACCAGACTGTCTTTGTTTACACATTTAACTTCATATGGGCACCAGACTGTCTCTGTCTACACATGTAACTTCATATGGACACCAGACTGTCTTTGTTTACACATTTAACTTCATATGGGCACCAGACTGTCTCTGTCTACACATGTAACTTCATATGGACACCAGACTCTTTGTCTACACATCTAACTTCATATGGACACCAGACTGTCTCTGTCTACACATGTAACTTCATATGGACACCAGACTGTCTTTGTTTACACATTTAACTTCATATGGGCACCAGACTGTCTCTGTCTACACATGTAACTTCATATGGACACCAGACTGTCTTTGTTTACACATTTAACTTCATATGGGCACCAGACTGTCTCTGTCTACACATGTAACTTCATATGGACACCAGACTCTTTGTCTACACATCTAACTTCATATGGACACCAGACTGTCTCTGTCTACACATGTAACTTCATATGGACACCAGACTGTCTTTGTTTACACATTTAACTTCATATGGGCACCAGACTGTCTCTGTCTACACATGTAACTTCATATGGACACCAGACTCTTTGTCTACACACGTAACTTCATGTGGACACCAGACTAACTCCATTCATTTTACCGGTGGTATTGAGAACAGATAAACCCACCGTGTCTTAAGAAGCTCAAGCTTGTTGTTTTATTGTTCATTATATCTCTTTTTCCTCACAGCGGCACTCATACGCTACTAGCGTATATATCATATAGATACACTACAGCAACAGGATACGGCGGTTGTGCTGTCTGGCAAAACGGTCCACAAATACATCAAGATCCAGAGCCTTGGCCCTTCTGGACTCTATGCTCAGGACACCAAGATCACTGAGTCTCTCATCACTAGTGGTGGACCGCAGGAAGGTTTTTATCAGTTTCAGTGTGGAGAAACTGCGTTCGCAAGAGGCTGAGCTTACAGGAAGGGTTACAGCATTCCCTGTATGGCTCAATAAAACAAACCAGCTCAACTGTACTGCATGGCTTTTTGACTTCACCACTCTGTATTTTTCTGTCCAAAACTCTCTTAAATTGATGGAGCTCATGCCCTAAATCATCAATGTCTGCATTATACAAACGGCCAAATGAAAAAACATTGCTCTCCTTTAAAAAGGTATCACTCTGGGGACTGAGAGACTGTATGCTTCTCATGAGCTCACAGTTTGTATTGGAGAAACGTCTGTTCAACTCATTGAGCATGCTGTCAATTACAGGATAGAAAAATGATGTGAGAAACATATCTTTGTCACGTTCTACCCCCCTCTGACCAACAGTGCTTAGCGTGCAGTAGCCACTGAGTCTAGAGCTCAGCATTTTCTGACGTTTCGCCACTGACCTTGTTGCAGAATCACACTGCTCACAAATATTCAATGCTTCATCCCACAACTCATCAAAGAAAGACTCCTGCCTGTGGTCTTTCAATGTCAGGACTAAAGCATTTACTAAGTCAACAGCACTTGACAGATCAACAGTTTGTGACTGTAACATGTCAGACAATAGCTTTGTCTCCCCAAACAACTTACGCAGAGTAACAAGATGCACAACAAATTCTAGGTCAATTTGAGCAAGAAGACCTCGGGCCTCAACAGTTCTTTCACCATGACGTTCTTGAGCAATCTCTTGCAGTAGTCGTTTAAGGGCAGGTAGAGTGTCCATGATATTACGTAGGGCTAGAAATCGGCATGACCAACGTGTGTCGCTTAAACGTTGCAGCTCTCTGGTTCTGCCATACATTTCTCTTTGGAGAGACAGCCATTTTGGGTGCACATATGAGGAAGAAGTAAACATATAAAGACTCTGTAACAAAGAAAAAAACTCCTCCGTTTCTGGGACACTTTTGACTACATCAACTAACACTAAATTCAGACAATGAGCACTACAATGGACGTAGAAGGCAAATTTAGCCTGTTCTTTGATCCTTGCCTGAACCCCCTGAATGCTTACCGCTCATAACGGCAGCGCCATCGTACGCTTGGCCTACGAGGTTATTTTTGTAGTCCAGGCCATAACGTTCCAGTAAGTGTACTATTTTTCCAGTAAGCCCTGCTGCATCTAACCTCTCTGCAGATTCAAAATGGAGAAAACTCTCCTTAATGGCCCCATTGTAATAGTACCTGAGTGTGAAGGACATCTGTTCTTTTTTTGAAATATCCTTTGTTTCATCTGCCATGACGCTAAAAACCTCACTTTTCTTCACTTCTTCTATGATTTCAGACCGAACCATTTCTGTCAAACAACCCAAAACCTCATTCTGGATGATCTTGCTTGTGTACTTTGCATTGTGAATGGAAGTTAATCTTCTCTTAACAAGTTGGTCGTGGTTAGCAACTGTGTTAAGAATTTCCCTAAAGTTTCCTTTGTTAGTGGACCCTTCAGATTCATCATGTCCTCTTTGTGCTATGTTTTGTGTAGCTGTAAGCAACAGCACTTCCCCAACTGTTTTAATGTATGCCTGATTTTCTTGTACTTGTTTAGTGTGTTCTTTGTCAAGGAGATCTGTTAGTGTTGCGTCAGTTCTAACAGCTCTTTGATAATCCCTCCATGCGATCATTGCACACTTGTGTCGTTCAGACTTTGCATGTAGTGAAAACCCTGCATTTCTCATAGTTGCCTTTTTCCAGTTTGTAAAACCAGGTGTTGAAACAAAAACGGTGTCTGGGGCATTTGGTGTGCTAAAATGTCTACATGCATAGCAACATGTAGAGTCCGTCATTACAGAATACTCAAGCCATGGATGAGTAGTGTACCAGTTTGGTCTGAAGCTTCGTCTTCTGTCCCCATCAGTGTGGTTGGGAATATCTTCAAGTTCGGCTGTACTGGTACGTCATACTTAGACTTGCTGATATCTGAAGAAGATGGACAGTAAACATAGGGCACAACTACAACATTTATTTACTGTATATCTGCATGTATTTCAAAATGTAGGCAAAGTATTTACTTTAAAAAAAAACAGAGCCATATTGACACAAAAAAGAATTAACAGCAGAAAGCAGCATTTTAAGGACACCCAGCAGGCCTACCATTACATTGTAATTGCATTGCTTTGCAAATAGTAAGAACCTTCCTCATCACAAACCTGATGGTGCAGTACTTGATCCACATGGATCCACTTGCTGTCCCTCTGGCTGTTCACTCTCTGTCCCTGTATGCTTTCTTCTTCATGCTTCTCACCCTCTTCTTCATTCTCCTCGCCCTCTTCTTCATTCTCCTCACCCTCTTCTTCATCCTCCTCACCCTCTTCTTCATCCTCCTCACCCTCTGGAATTTCCCTCTCTTTGTCAGACCCCTCACTTTCATCACATGCTGGCTCTCCCTCTTCCTCAACTTTCTCAAAACCTCGATTTGTTTCTCTCACTTTTTTGTTTGCTGGGGCAAAAAATGACTTTATGTCCCTTCCTCGTTTCATGATAACTATTAGAAGAAGAAAAAACGTAGGGGCATGCATTACATTTTGTTACCTAACCATCCCTCCCTACTTAACACTGGCAGATAACCTGTTGATTACTTTACTAAAAATGTATTTGTTATCGCGATGCAACAGCCAAGACGGATGAAGTTACGTGGTTAACATCACAACATTGTGTAGACCTAGCAAGGATAGCCTACTAACATTTGGATATTTGCTTCTGCTTCGATGAGTTTGCTTAGATATGATTACATTTCTAAACAAATCGAGACCAGACATTTAAAAACTTGATTTGATTTATGTGTGAGGAACAAAAGGAACATGTAGGCTATGTGCAAGAACAACAAGTCACTTATGATATTAAATCGTTTTGCTTACCTTCGACTCCTGCAAATCGTAGCTCCTCTCGCAAATAGTAGTTGCTGAGCTCTCATTCACCGAAGCAGCACCACACGTGGCAGGCAGGCAGATGGCAGGATACAGTTTTTGGGTGCGCCACTCTAATTTACCCGTGTAGAACGTTGCTGTGTAGAGCGTTGCATTAGTTCCGCTTTTGGCGCTCGCGTGTAAAATAGTTATAAATTCATAATTTTTTATTTGGTCAGCACGGGGGGGCCACAGGGGTGGCCAGGGACATTTCCAGGGAGGCACGGTTCTCCCCAGGCCTCCGTGTAAAACCGCCACTGGTTCTCACCCCCTTCCATAGACTTACACAGTAATTATGACAGCTTCCGCAGGACATCCTTCAACCTATAAGAGCATTTGAAGCATGAACTGACATGTTGTCCACCAAATCAAAGGATCAGAGAATGAATCTAGTACTGAAAGCATAAGTTACAGCTAGCTAGCACTGCAGTGCATAAAATGTGGTGAGTAGTTGACTCAAAGAGAGAGAAAGACAATAGTTGAACAGTTTTGAACAAATGAATTTCTTCAAAAACGAAGGAGGAGCGAGAGAGATATTTTGTCATTTTTGTTCAGTTTCACTTACTAGCTAGCAAATGCAGCTGGCTAGTTTAGCCTACTCAAACACCCGGCTCAAACAGAGGGATGCTATGTTAGCTAGCTGGCTATGACTATCTAACACTGGAACTCTTCCAAGTCAAGGTAAGCTTTTGGTTTTACTAATTTATTGCCACGGGGCCCGCCGGTATAACTGCTAAACTGCTTACTGACAGTACACTGTGCTGCATGATTGTAGCAGGTTTACTAACATGTTAGTTCTATTAGCTATGTTGACTATTACATTACTTTAGCTAACATGGTGACAATGATGTAGGCTGTGTGTAGCCGGTTATGATATGATGGTTTGGCTTGGAAAGGTTTTTGTGTTGTTCACAAGTGAAGGGAAAAGGTGAGAGGAGGATAGCGTTTAGATGCAAGAAGGAATAGAACAACCTGTTTGGCTCTGAAATTGAACTGTTTGCGTGTGTTCAGGGTGTATTCATTCCGCCGATTCTGTTGAAAAACGTTTCTTAAACGGAAGCAAACGGAATGAAACGGGGATAAACATACCTGAATTTGTCCAATATAAACTATTGTTTGCAACTGTTGGACTAATGATTACACCATAGATAAGCTAGATGCAGGCAAGTGTGTGTAAGGCGGTATTGAATGTGCCAATCTTCTCCTCCTCTTCTTCATCTTTAATGTTGACATTCAGCTCCAGTGTTTGACTGCAGTCTTCCAGCTTCACGGATGCCATCTCTGGATCCTGCAGTAAACTGGGCTCCACTGTCACAATCAGGACCCAGTGACTGTAGGTTTGGACTCAGTGTGGAAGGAGAGAGGCAGGCTGGGTTTGTCCTCACTATTGATGTTACCGGCCTCAGATTTAATTCTAGTCGTCCTGTAGTAACAATGAGAAACAGACACAAAAAGTTATTGTCTTGACAGTTCTGGCACTTTCTTTATTCTCTAAAAATATACTACATTTCTTCTTGTTAAATTATCTAATTCAGTGCTTGACTTGGGCTGAAATAGGTGCCGGTACTGTTTATATTTAGGTGCAGGAGCTCCACAATACTGTTGAGCTAATATTCTATAAGAGGAACATGAACTAAAGCACTAGATTTTTGAGGTGCCGGTACTTAACCTATAGCAGATTTTCCCAAATTCACATACAGTACCTGTCAAACGTTTTAGAACACCTACTCATTCCAGGGATTTTCTTTATTGTTACTATTTTCTACATGGTAGAATAATAGTGAACACATCAAAACTATCAAATAAAACATATGGAATCATGTAGTAACCAAAAAAGTGTTAAACAAATCAAAATATATATTTTATATTTGAAATTCTTCAAAGTAAGCAACCTATGCCTTGAAGACAGCTTTGCACACTCTTGGCATTCTCTCAACCAGTTTCATGAGGTAGTCACCTGGAATGCATTTCAATTAACAGGTGTGCCTTGTTAAAAGTTAATTTGTGGAATTTCTTACTGCGCTTGGACCAATCAGTTGTGTTGTGACAAGGTAGGTGTGGTATACAGAAGATAGGCCTATTTGGTAAAAGACCAAGTCCATATTATTGCAAGAACAGCTCAAATAAGCAAAGAGAAACAACAGTCCATCATTACTTTAAGACATGAAGGTCAGTCAATCCGGAACATTTGAATAACTTTTAAAGTTTATTCAAGTGCTGTCTGAAAAAACCATCAAGCGCTATGATGACACTGGCTCTCATGAGGACCGCCACAGGAAAGGAAGATCCAGAGTTACCTCAGCTGCAGAGGATAAGTTCATTAGAGTTACCAGCCTCAGAAATTGCAGCCCAAATAAATGCTTCACAGAGTTCAAGTAACAGACACATCTCAACATCAACTGTTCAGAGGAGACTGCGTGAATGAGGCCTTCATGGTTGAATTGCTGCAAGGTAACCACTAGTAAAGGACACCAACAAGAAGAAGAGACTTGCTTGGGCCAAAAAACATGAGCAATGGACATTAGACTGGTGGAAATCTGTCCTTTGGTCTGACGTTACCAAATTTGAGATTTTTGGTTCCAACCGCAGTGTCTTTGTGAGACACAGAGTAGGTGAACGGATGATCTCTACATGTGTGGATCCCACCGTGAAGCATGGAGGAGGTGGTGTGATGGTACTTTGCTGGTGATTTTTTAGAATTCAAGGCACACTTAACCAGCATGGCTACCACAGCATTCTGCAGCGAGTGATGGAGTGCTGCATCAGATAACCTGGCCACAATCAACGACCTCAACCCAATTGAGATGGTTTGGGATGAGTTGGACCACAGAGTGAAGGAAAAGCAGTCAACAAGTGCTCAGCATATGTGTGAACTGCTTCAAGACTGTTGGAAAAGCATTCCAGGTGAAGCTGGTTGAGAGAATGCCAAGAGTGTGCAAAGCTGTCATCAAGCATCATGCTGACAATACTGGTGTCAAACCAAGCAAGTGTCAGTAGCATGAAATAACCCAGTTATAGCCCAGTTGTTCAGGGACGTGTGATGTCAGAATTACAGAATAGATAGAGCCTGCTCTTACCATGATTAACAGCTTTCCCAATCTTCTCCTCCTCTTCTTCATCTTTAATGTTGACATTCAGCTCCAGTGTTTGACTGCAGTCTTCCAGCTTCACTGATGCCATCTCTGGTACCTGCGGTGCAAACTGGGCTCGACTGTCAATCAGGACCCAGTGACTGTAGGTTTGGACTCAGCGTGGAAGGAGAGAGGCAGGCTGGGTTTGTCCTCACTGTTGATGTTACAGGCCTCAGACTTAATCTGAGTCAGTCCAGTAGTAATATAGAGAAACTCAATACAGTTATTCAAATACATTCATCATCAATGACTAAAATAATTAATCTAGTATTAAAAGACAATTTAATAAACACAAGTAGTCGATTCATAGCCTGTTCATCATTAAACAAAATATGTTTAGTAACATAAAATAATCCATCCAAACTAATGCTGAAAACTGATCATCACACATCTTTATTTGATATACACTGAGTCCACAAAACATTAGGAACACCTTCCTAATATTGAGTTGCAACCCCCTTTTGAGTTTGAGTTGATTTATTCTTGCTCACCGATAAAACTGAAGAAATGCAGAATTTACATGACTAATAACAGCAAAACACTCATTTTAAAATACATAACACAATATGTTTATTTCTAATACATTTGCAAAAATGTCTAAACCTGTTTTCACTTTGTCATTATGGGGTATTGTGTGTAGATTGATGAGGGATAAAAAAATAATGTTTTTACATCTATTTTACAATAAGGCTGTAACGTATTGTTTTGTTAAAAGTCAAGGGGTCTGAATACTTTCAGAATGCACTGTATAGACACTATTTCACTTTAAAACACTTTGTTATATTTATGCACAAGAGAAGAGGTTGCCCAGCACAAATTCATGTACAAACAGGATTTTTCATTACATATTTGTAATTTAGCAGATGCTCTTATCTAGAGCGACTTATAGGTTAATTGCCTTGCTCAAGGGCCCAATGACAGATTTGACCTAGTTGGCTCAGGATTCAAACCAGCGACCTTTCAGTTACTGGCCCAACACTCTTAACCGCCAGGCTACCTGTTAAATACAGTGGGGGGAAAAAAGTATTTAGTCAGCCACCAATTGTGCAAGTTCTCCCACTTAAAAATATGAGAGAGGCCTGTAATTTTCATCATAGGTACACGTCAACTATGACAGACAAAATGAGAAGAAAAAAAATCCAGAAAATCACATTGTAGGATTTCTTTTGACTTTATTTGCAAATTATGGTGGAAAATAAGTATTGGGGAAATTTTGTTGCAGTGTCATGTACACATTTAAAGTGGCGTTAAATACAAAACAAGATTGACAATACAACTTTCAATAACAGTCACGCACCAATAAAAGTAAGAAATAAGAAATAAAACATTTAAAACATTTAAAACAAAGACTAGCCTGCTGGCCTTACGGGGTCAATGGGAACATTTGCCCGAGCTATTTAAGAGGGATATCACACCTGGCACAAATGATTGTCTCGTTCTATTTTTTCCTGCTGAGGGGTGCCCTATACCTACGCCCAGAGGGGGAGTAATTCAAAGTCAAGTTACAGGGGGTGACTTGGGTCTAAAATGATTTTGTGAGCCTTACGGAGGGCCCTGACCTTAAAGATCTCATCCAGGCCTGTCTGTTTGACTCCAAGTACCTTACTTGCTGTGGTAATAATCCTTCTCAGCATGTTTCTCTGACTGACAGTGGCATTGCCAAACCAACAAACAAACAAGTAGTCAGTGAACGGGAGCTGTGGTTGGACTGCTCCACCTCTGGAGATGATCCTCAAGGCCCTCCTCTGCACCCTGTCTAGTTGGGCCTGCTGCTTTTTACTGCATCCAACAACAGCACTCCACCGTATTCCAGACAAGGCCTGGCCAGTGTAGTATAGACTGTGACCAGATCTTCAGTAGGACATTACTGGCAAGAAATGTCAAAAGGTGCTTTGTGGCCTTTTTTCACTGACTACTCCACGTGTCACCACTGAGGTTAGAGTCTAGATGAAAACCAAGATACTTGGATGTTGTTAACACTGGTACTTCCTGTCTTCCTAGGATTAGTGGTGCAGGTTGTGGATGGTCTCTAGAAAAACATATTTGAATTTCCACAGACTTTTTCCCATTCAGGACCATGTTGTTGGATGTGGCCCACTCTTCCAGCTGCTGTATCTCCAAGCCCATGGAAGTGTCCTCTTGGATGCTGGTTAATGGTATGGCTCGAGACAGCCCTACATCGTCTGCATACCCAGTGTCCAGAGTGTCACTGAAGACAACTTTTCGGGTGGACATGTGAAGGAGAAACAGATATGGTGAAACCACGCCACCTTGTGGCACACCAGAGGTAACCTCTGACCAAGGGCTAAATGTACCAGTTGCCATCACCCTCTGCCCTCTTTCAGTGGTGTAGCTGTGGAGCCAGGCTAGTAGCCATGCTTTATGTGGGCTGAGTCTGGTCAGAGCTTGCTTTAACTGGCCAATGCTGCACAGCTCAACCTGCCTTGTAGGCATGGGCAGGGGGAAGATGGCAAGAGGTGTGGTGCTTGTCCATGCCTCAGCAAAGAAGCCATTCAAAACATCAGCCAGGTCGTCGTCTTCAATTCCCTCGACCTGTATTCTCCCTCCTGATGTTTTCTTTGGTCCCAGTCCTTTGTGAGTGAAGTCCCACCATTCCTTAGGGTTTTTCTTCTTTAGGTCCTGGATTTCAGTTTTGTAGTAGCTTGTCTTTGCTTCCTTGATAATCATTTGCACTGTGTTTCTGTATTTTCTCCATGTCATTGTTTCTCCCCATCTGTTGAAAATATTCTGTATTTTCCTGATGGCAGCCTTTATTCTTTCAGTCATCCAGGGCTGGTCCAGTGTTGTTGTTTTCTTATTGGCATGCATACATCAAGTGCAGTTTGAATGCAGGAGTTGAATGTCTCCACCTTTGCATCGATGCTCTCCACCTCATATATAGCAGAACAGTCAGTACTGGCCATACATCGTGCAAAGGTCTCCTTTCTGTTCTGGGTTATCAGACATCGTTTTTTCCCCTGCACCTCACTTCTCCCTCCTGATGTTGTGTTTGGAGAGAACAGCAGACATTTGTGATCACTGGATCCGAGAGGATTAAGTACAGTGAGTTGTGTTGATCAGATCTGGGATGGAGTCCCCTCTGTGGTCTTGTCTTTGACCACTACCACTTCTTATGTATACGTTGGTGTCTTTTAAATTGCCCAATCTGTAGAATCTCGTCTCACAGTCAGTGCAGTAATAAGTCTTCTCTCCAGTGTGTAACCATTGGTGTGTTTTTACGTTGCTAATCGGGAGAAACTCTTAACATATTAAGAGCAGAAGTAAGGCTTCTCTCCTGTGTGTATACGTTCATGTGTTTTTAAATGGCCTATTTGAGAGAAAATCTTTCCACAGTCAGAGCAGGAGTAAGGCTTCTCTCCTGTGTGTATACGTTCATGTTGTTTTAAGTTGCCAAGTAGAGAGAAACTTGCCCCACAGTCAGAGCAGGAGTAAGGCTTCTCTCCTGTGTGTATACGTTTGTGTTGTTTTAAGTTGCCAAAGTTGAGAGAAACTTGCCCCACAGTCAGAGCAGGAGTAAGGCTTCTCTCCTGTGTGTGTTCTCTGATGAACTATTAGCGCAGTTGATGTTGTGAAGCATTTTCCACAGTCAGAGCAGGAGTAAGGATTCTCTCCTGTATGTATACGTTCATGTTGTTTTAAGGTGCCCTGATGAGAGAAACTTGCCCCACAGTCAGAGCAGGAGTAAGGCTTCTCTCCTGTGTGTGTTCTCTGATGAATTTTTAGACCATTTGATGTTGTGAAGCATTTTACACAATCAGAGCAGGAGTAAGGCTTCTCTCCTGTGTGTGTTCTCTGATGAACTTTTAGCTCAGTTGATGTTGTGAAGCATTTTACACACTCAGAGCAGGAGTAAGCCTTCTCTCCTGTATGTATAGGTTCATGTTGTTTTAAGGTGCCCAGTCGAGAGAAACTCTTTCCACAGTCAGAGCAGGAGTAAGGCTTCTCTCCTGTGTGTATACGTTCATGTTGTTTTAAGGTGCCCGGTTGAGAGAAACTCGCCCCACAGTCAGAGCAGGCGTAAGGCTTCTCTCCTGTGTGCACTCTCTGATGAACTGTCAGAGCCTTTGATGTTGTGAAATTCTTCCCACAGTCAGTACAGGAATACAGATTCTCTCCTGTGTGTATTTGTAGGTGTATTTTTAACTTTGATAGAATTGAGAAACTCTCCTCACAATGTGGGCAGTGGTGAGACCTCTTAGCTCTGTGATCTTCCTGCTGTTGCTCTCTGGATGTAGAGAATGTCTCAACATGGTCTCCTGTGTGAACAACATCAGAAGAACCAGTCAGTTGGTGTGATATACATGTCAATCAAATGTATTTCATGAAGCCCTTTTTACATCAGAAGTTGTCACAAAGTGCTTTACAGAAACCCAGCCTAAAAACCCCAAAGAGCAAGCAATGCAGAAGCCATATCATCCTCCACTCACTATCACAAGGGTTAGTGTCACCCTCCACTCAATATCACAAGGGTTAGTAACTACACAGTCTCATTTAATAGAACTTTAAAACATTGGCAGTTTGTCTACATAACTTCTTTAGTCTACTCTCTGATCACTCCAGATAGCCCAGTGAATAAAACAAATGCTGGCAATACTGGTGTCAAACCATGTAAGTGTCAGTAGCATGAAATAATATCTACCTTCTCATTGAAATAGTTCATCATGAAACAGTTCTACTGCAACTTTTCATGCACATTGGGAAGTTGGAATGAATAACACAAACTTAGTTAGATAGAATCTGCTCTTACCCTGAGAAACAGATTTCCCAATCTTCTCCTCCTCTTCTTCATCTTTAATGTTGACATTCAGCTCCAGTGTTTGACTGCAGTCTTCCAGCTTCACTGATGCCATCTCTGGATCCTGCTTAGCAAACTGAGCTCCACTGTCGCAATCAGGACCCAGTGACTGTAGGTTTGGACTCAGTGTGGAAGGAGAGAGGCAGGCTGGGTTTGTCCTCACTATTGATGTTACTGGCCTCAGATTTAATTCTAGTCGTCCTGTAGTAACAATGAGAAACAGACACAAAAAGTTATTGTCTTGACAGTTCTGGCACTTTCTTTATTCTCTAAAAATATATTATATTTCTTCTTGTTAAATCATCTAATTCAGTGCTTGACTTGGACTGAAATAGGTGCCAGTACTCATTTTGGGTGCCGGTACTGTTTATATTTAGGTGCAGGAGCTCCACAATACTGTTGAGCTAACATTCTATAAGAGGAACAGGAGCTCAAGCATGAGATATTTGAGGTGCCGGTACTTAACCTATATCAGATTTTTCCCAAATGCACATACAGTACCAGTCAAAAGTAGAACACCTACTCTTTCCAGGATTTTCTTTATTTTTACTATTTTCTACATTGTAGATTACAAATATTCTACAAAGCTGTCATCAAGGCAAAGGGTGGCTACTTTGAAAAATCTAAAATATATTTGATTTGTTTAACACTTTTTTGGTTATTACATGATTCCATATGTGTTATTTCATAGTTTAGATTCTTCACTATTATTCTACAATGTAGAAAATAGTAAAAATTAAGAAAAACCCTTGAATGAGTAGGTGTGTCCAAACTTTTGACTGGTACAGTAAATGCATAAATGAAAAAAGCCATTTAGTACAAGGTCACAGTTTGTTTTAGGAAGCACTGTGTACTATTTCCTGAATAACTGTGTCTTCACTGTATTATTTCAATCAAAAACCAATTGTATTTTCCGTTCACACCATAGTAACATTTATCGATAAATACAGAAACAACTGAATGTGTCTGAATATTACTACACATGTAGAAAACGTATAATCATTACATTCAGCTTCAAAACAGTAGTGCAAACATTAAATTGTCTCTCTCTGCTGCACTGAAGTCCGTTGACGCTGACCGAGTGGGCGGCACCATTTTACCAGCTCGTTCATTTTACACAAAACCAAAACAAACTTGGAAATCTAAAATAAATGGATTCTTTATGAAATCACCTTGAGGAAATTATGTACATCCATTCAGACAAACCCTAAGTATCTAGCTATGTGATTTGTAAAATAGTTACCAGGTTTACTCAGTTTGACATAAAAATAACACACCAAACGTGATAATACCTTAACGGACTTGTTACATAGTATTGTATGACATGTTCTTTCGATATTAGAAAGTTTAAACGTGCTATTACATACTGATATTACGTCTTTTATAAAGTATTAGTTAATGTTTGGAATATTGAGAGCTGCATAAGGATTTGGAGGATGACATACATTCCATGTATTTATTTCTGTCACTGGTGGGTGCCAGAAGGTATGCGGGCCAAGATAGCTGGGGGGCCACTGGTGCTAATCTTAGAAGGAGTACGTGATGGAATATCCTGACTAGGGTGCAACACGATACCATATAGGGTGATCCTATATGTGGCGAGGAGTGACACTCAATAATGGTTGGCAACTGTTGGATGGTATTAGCTCGGAAAAGCATTATATAGATTAAGAAGTTTTCTATGTAAGTAATTCAGATGACAATAGGCTACGCCGGTACCGCTTCATGTGAACTGGACTGTAATATTAAATACTTTGAACCAACTCTCCATCTAAGTGTTTAACTATTCTCTTGCATACTGAATTACTTGATGTCAGAGAAACTCGTCATAACACATACCTACAGTAATAAATAGAAATGGACACAAAGGTTATCTTCTTGACATCACAGTTCTGGAGCTTTCTTTATACTGAAGAATGGTGCGTGCCTGCCTGGAACTTCCTGTTCCCCCACTACCACAGTGCAGCCACAAATAGAACAATGAGACAGATATTTCACTGGATGTATAATTGTGAAGCATCCGGTTGGCGTTTCCACTCACTACCAAATATGGCAGTGAGAGGAAGCCCACTGGCCGGCAGTGGGAGAAGATGGAAGGAGATGGATTTTGGCCGATATTCTGCAAATGTTCTAATCGATGAAACATCTGATCTTAATACAGTTCTGTTCCCAAAACTAAAATCTGTTATGCACAGAGTGGACAAAGTTTTGTGGACTTACCTCTTGCAATTATTATTTTTTTTTAATCACGTTATTTAGAAGGAACGCAAAGGCTTATTGAGTTATTGCACACGAGCGCTTCACAGAGGAGGCGTTCCCTAACAGAAATATGCAGATGTGTGCTAGAACACACCAATAGGATCTCGCTAGCTCGTGCTTGGCTCTGCCCACTATGACTAATCTGTTCCCATTGGAAACGACCAGCCGTTGTCTATCTTGGCTTTGTTATAAAAAATCATTGGTGCAACCGTCCGTGCGTTCAGGGATCCTTGGGATGGCCCTACCCCATTATATGAGAAGGGCGGTGCTTAATTTGAGCTGGATCCTCCGGTACCTCTCAGTTTTGTAGTCTTTCGTTCCGGAACGCATTTGCCAGGATCAGGTAGCCTCCCTCTTGTGGCAAGAAAAATAATTTCCACTGTTTGCAATGTAAAAATCCTAATAAAAGCAATCAGAGTAATTACATTTAGATTCCTCTGTAATTGTCATGCCCCCTCAAAAAAAGTTATGTGAAAACGTGCATGATATTCTAAGAATTGGTTAATGTTGGGCCGTCTTGGGTTTATGGTTTGCGCAACATTGTAGCCTAGACCAAGGCGTGGCCATTGCTGTGGTGAGAGAGAGAAGCACGCCTGTATCTCTCACAGAAATACAATGACATTCACTTTCTATGATCTCTCTCCCTCTCTGTGCTGTTATAGACATAAGCCGGCAACTCTCTTCTCTCCAGCATTGCACTTCATCATTTATCTCCTAATAGAATAATAGCTGAGGGAAGTGTGCTGGAGGTGCTGCAGCACTCTGCCGTCTGTTCTGAAAGAAATTAAATAATTCCCAATACTACACCAGGAGTAAGCCTAGATTTTCGCCACAGAGTAGCCATAGCTAATAAAAAATGTGTGTGTAGCCAAATCACAAGGCATGCCTAACATGTGGCAAATCTGTCAGTTAACAGTGTGCTGCCAAAACAGGCCTTTCGCAAATATTTCTAATACAATCGCTGGAAAACACAGGTTGTCAACTCCCAAATAGGCCTATTGAGTGAACAGCATTGTTTAAAAAAGTAAAGCAAGAGAGAGATAAGCTTTTGGCCGGTGAGTGAGCGCCACATCATTGGGTGAGTCAGTGAAACTGGAAAGCTTTTTTAGGACTATATCTTCCTCCTCATATTGTACAATGTGTTTCTCTGCACACTTAGGGGCCTCGGCTATTGATGGATTCAAGACAAGGTCATTTTTATTGATCTCAGATTCTCAGTGTCAACGTAGCCTGTCGTTTTGGTCATTTGTGAGGTATTCAAAAGATTCTGCAAAAGTCTTGTCATCTAAACTGTAACTTCTGCAAGCGGCTCCACATCACTGCTCTATGCCCGTGACGCGAAAGCCATGATAATGCATGCAATGCTTTGTTATAAAGTTGTTGTTTTTTATCCGTTCTGGTACCTCAGAGCCCCCCAGGTCACCCCCTCTCGGGCTCACTTTTGGTTCGGCACCGCCCAATTTACAAATGAAGCACTGGAGAAGTGGGTAGCTGCCGCTGCCTCCTCGGGACACTTCTCCTTTGCATGAAGTTAATCAGGCTGTTGATTGTGGTCTGTGAAATTAACCTAACATTCTCTGGCAACAGCTCTGGTGGACATTCCTGCAGTCAGCATGCCAATTGCATGCTCCCTCCAAACTTGAGACATCTGTGGCAGTGTGTTGTGTGAAAAAACTGCATATTTTAGAGTGTCATTTTTGTATTTGTTAGGGATCCCCATTAGATGCTGCCAAGCACCTACTCAGCTACTCTTGTCCCCAGCACAAGGTGCACCTGTGTAATGATGATCATGCTATTTAATCAGCTTCTTGATATGCCACATCTGTCAGGTGGATGGATCATCTTGGCAAATGAGAAATGCTCACTAACAGGGATGTAAACAAATTTGTGCAAAACATTTTAGAAATACGTTTTTGTCTGGAACATTTCTGGAATATTTTATTTCACCTCATGAAAGATGGGACCAAAACATTACATGTTGCATTTATATGTTTGTTCAGTGTATGCAGTATTTTTTTTTTTTTATCATACAAACTATCGATAACATAAATTAAATCAGCCTGCTTTTCTGTTCTAATCAGGTCCCTACACAGGCTCAGAAGGATCCTGTGAGGGCGGAACATTTTCTGGCAACAGTAGTCCTTGCAGGGCTTCTGCTGTGAAGTCTTGGAGGCCCAAAAACGTATCAGCTGCAGATATAATGATGTCCAGCTTCTTGGACTTCTTGTGCAGTACAATTAATAACTGTGGCTATAAATACTAAAAAATCCACCTTCAAAATAAGTGAGATCACTTGATTGACGTATAACATTTGCAACTGGTTGCAGTGCATCCACTGTCATATCTTCTTCAGAACTGTGACCTCTTGCTACTATAACTCTCTTCACCGCCTCCACATAGGAGATTTGCTGTACAGCCCTGATCCTTGACACCTCAACCTCTTTCACCCTAACAGGGCACTCTGGGAATTCAGGAATATGACCCCCACCACAGTTACAACATTTTACATTCACATGCTCTTCAATAACATATTCCTTCCGTCTGCAAACACTTGACATGTGGCCAAACTTTTTACATTTCTTGCATTGCATCAGGTTTTACACAAACTCTCTTATGGGGTATATTATATATCCCAGCTTTACATAGGGTAGTAGATACTCTTCATCAAACATCAATAATAAAGATGAACTTTGCTCCTTTTTCACATTCTCCATACGGGTCAAGCGACGTGCATTTGCATCCTTTTTCTTCTTTGGGATTTGGTTGGCAGAGCGCATCCAACTTTTAGGTGCATACACCGCCACCTACTGTACTGGTGTGTGAGGCCATACACAGACTACATACATTAAATTCATTGATACAGTAATTAATACAAAATTGCCCTGCCAAGTATTAGCCCGCTCTAAAAAATGTGAGGGAAAATGTTCTTGGTTCGTGCAGGTGACTGACCTCCTCAGACCAATTGGCAATACGCCAAGAACATTGTTCTGGGAACCAAAAAGGGATATCTCAGTTTCAAGGTCTCAGCTTGGAGAGAAGAAGCCTTGTGAGGTATTGGTCGGTTACATGCAGGAACCAAATGTTAATGATTAATTAATGATTAATAAGCTAAATCTTGCAAATATAACTTGTCTGTGTAAGCAGTATATAGGACAACTAACGGGACTGCCCCGGCAGAGCTCCCAACCGACGTGTACTATGGTGCTTTTAAGTTTGTTGGAACCTCTCCAGCTTGCTAATAAAAAATAATTATTCATTTAAGTTCCACGACAAAAATCCACCACCCCATTCCACTATTTAACACCATCTAGTCCCTACGCCAGACCACTACCACTCAACACCCCCTGCAGCTGTTCTGCAGTAAATCCTCGCAATCCCAAGTACTTCTCTGCCGCTGCCACCACAGCCTCTATTTTCTGGTACTTTTGATCCATTTCTGCAGTACAATTGACAACCATTGCTATAAATGGTCCTCTGTAGCTCAGCTGGTAGAGCACGGTGCTTGTCTTAGTTTCATCAGACCAGAGAATCTTGTTTCTCATGGTCTGAGAGTCCTTAGGTGTCTTTTGGCAAACTCCCAGCGGGCAGTCATGTGCATTTTCATGAGGAGTGGCTTCCGTCTGGCCACTCTACCATAAAGGCCTGATTGGTGGAGTGCTGCAGAGATGGTTGTCCTTCTGGAAGGTTCTCCCATCTCCAGAGGAACTCTGGAGCTCTGTCAAGTGACCACCGGCTTCTTGGTGACCTCCTGACCAAGGCCCTTCTCCCCCGATTGCTTAGTTTGTCCGGGCGGCCAGCTCTAGAAAATATATTGGTGGTTCCAAACTTCTTCCATTTAAGAATGATGGAGACCTTTTGATCATATCCTTGGACTAAAATGATTGACACTCAGGTGCAGGCCTAACATCATGTGCAAAGGGCCTTTGGGTAATGTAGCACATATTCAATGATATCTCTTTTTCTCACATAGGCTGTTCATTTCTGATCTTTGATACTTTTTTTGGTTTATAAACGTATCATGGTATACTACATTAACGCTATACGTATGGGCCATATTGTTACTTGGTAGCTACTAGCAGCAGACCCTGTGTTGTGGATCATCTACCACTATTTTGGATGGTCCATACTGTAACGTTAACGTTAGTCTCAGGCTTCACTAACTAGCGTTACTGTTTTAGGTGGAGCTATTCTTTGCTACTTTTCAAAGAAATACGTGATATTTCACATTTCATCTCGCTAGATAGGCCTTTTGTTGTGATATTTCACATAACATCTTGCAAGATAGGCCTTTTGTTTTGTTCGTGAGAAATAATCGCCGAGAGAAGGCAGGAGATACTTTGTTTTGTTTAGCGTCGCTGAGGTTAGACTGCTCTCTTTAATGGATCAGTCGTCCACCAGTTTACACTCTACGATTAGGGGGAGGTGGGAGAGGGAAGCGTTGATTGTCTCGGTTAGCTAGTTATGCTATAGCTTATTCCATGTTTACATCTTTGGTTAAATGAATTCAAATGCAGAACTTAAATTTACTTTGTGGAATGTCCGTAGAGTTTGTAAACTATCCAAGCTTAAAACAGGTTATTACTAGGCTTAAACAACTTCATTCATCTATTGTGTTCCTACAAGAACGCACTTGTTGAAGGATGAGCTACTTAAAGTATGCAGGAGATGGCAAGGGCAGGTAATAGCATCCTGTTTTCTCCTCTCATTCTCATGGTGATATGGTTTTAATTCACTAATCTGTTCCGTTTCAAGTGGATACTATTATAACTGATACAGCTGGTAGATACATTTAGATACAGGAAACTCTTTTGAATGAGAATATTAATCTGGATAATGTTTATGGTCCTAATGAAGATAATCCCAAATTATTTGAGAATGTATTTCTATTGATAGCCTCCATTTCTGGTAAAGTCCTAATGGCAGGGGACTTTAATTGCACTCTTGATCCTCATCTAGATTGCTCCTATGGTTTAGAAACTTCCCACTCGCAGAGTAGAAAGAAATTACAGCATTTCATTAAGGACTTAAATCTATGTGAACCTTGGAGGACTCAGAACCCGAGTAAAAGGGAGTATTCATGTTACTCGTCAACATTTAAATCATATTTTCATGTAGACTACTTTTTAGTTTCTTGCTCATTGCTTCCCAATGTAGCAGGAAGTGGATATGATAGACCATTTGGCTGTACGCCCAGAACATTGTTCTGGGAACCAAAAGGATATCTCAGTTTCAAGGTCTCAGCTTGGAGAGAAGAAGCCTTATGAGGTATTGGTTGGTCACATGCAGGAACCAAATGTTAATGATTAATTAATTATTAATAAGCTAAATCATGCAAATATAACTTGTCTGTGTAAGCAGTATATAGGACAACTAACGGGACTGCCCCGGCAGAGCTCCCGACCGACATGTACTATGGTGCTTTTAAGTTTGTTGGAACTTCTCCAGCTTGCTGATAAAAAATTATTCATTTAAGTTTGACTTTGAGTCCCTTTGTGGCAATTTTCCACTACAAAAACCAACCACCCCATTCCACTATTTAACCCTATCTAGTCCTACGCCCAGACCACTACCACTCAACATCCCCCTGCAGCTGTTCTGCAGTAAATCCTCGCAATCCCAAGTACTTCTCTGACGCTGCCACCACAGCCTCTATTTTCTGGGACTTTAGATCCATTTCTGCAGTACAATTGACAACCATTGCTAAAATGCCCACCTTACTGAAGCACATATTCTTCCCATCACTCTCTCTTGGTCTCTGCCTACTCACAGGAATCCTCTCAAGATCCCTCACCCAGTACCCATCTTCCTCTACCACTCTCTTCAATGCTTCGGCATACAACACTTTCTGTACTACTGTAACCCTGGCAACCTCAATCTGCCTTTCTCTCACCTGACACCTCAGATCTCCAGCCCGTTAGCACCCCCCACAACTAACACACAGAACTTTCTCCACCGATACCACACATTTCTTCATCTCATGCCCTCCTGCAGACTTGTCACATCTAGGCATCTCACGCCTACACACTGCTGCAACAGGCCCATAAACTTCACACCTAAAACACTGTAGTATTTATGGAACAAAATCGCTCACGGGATAACTGACACTTCCTACCTTGATCGCATCTGGCAGAGACTATGCATCAAAACCCAGCATGACAGATAATGTATTCTCTGTTTCCCCACACTCTACACCGGATCTACGTCTCACCAAACGGAGGGTGTCACAGACACCTGGAATCTTCCATTTCAACTGCTCATCCTCAACACTTAAACCTAACCCTGTTACCACTCCTTTCAATGCCACACTGTTCCGGAGAGCAATCCAAGTCACAATTCCTGTCCCTAATCACGTAATCCGGAGCGCCCGCTCCCTCTGGACAGAGGAGAAACAATAAATCACAGAGTCCAAGTTACCTTCACCAACTCAACAGTCCCCAACCTCTTCTCCACATAACCTGACTCCACATATGGATCCATTCCCTCTACAAATCTCACTCCCAATGGGCCAGAATCATCCTTATCATCCTCGGAACGAAGCCCGAACTCGGAGTTCCTCACCACAGTTAATTTATCCTCACTCTCGTCACGTTCACTTTCCTCCTGTAGCTCTTCTAAAAGTTCTGTGTGATCTTCCATTCCATATTCACTCAAAACATATTCCACTTTTCTCCTTTGTCGTTGTCCACCATCTTCTTCATCATTCAGGCCAAAGAGTTAAATCTTGGTTTCATCAGACCAGAGAATCTTGTTTCTCATGGTCTGAGAGTCCTTTAGGTGTCTTTTGGCAAACTCCCAGGGGCAGTCATGTGCCTTTTCATGAGGAGTGGCTTCCGTCTAGCCACTCTAACTTAAAGGCTTGATTGGTGGAGAGCTGCAGAGATGGTTGTCCTTCTGGAAGGTTCTCCCAAACGCCAGAGGAACTCTAGAGCTCTGTCAGTGACCATTGTGTTCTTGGTCACCTCCTTGACCAAGGCCCTTCTCCCCCTTAGTTTATCCGGGCAGCCAGCTCTTGAAAAAGTATTGGTGGTTCCACACTTCTTCCATTTAAGAATGGAGGCCTTTTGATCATATCCTTGGACTGAAATGATTGACACTCAAGTACAAGCCTAACATCATATGCAAAGGGCCTTTGGGTAACGTAGCACATATTCAATGATATCTATTTTTCTCACGTAGGCTGTTCATTTCTGATCTTTGATACTTTTTCTGGTTTATAAACGTATCATGGTATACTACATTAATGCTATACGTATGGGCCATATTGTTACTTGGTAGCTACTAGCAACAGACCCTGTGTTGTGGATCATCTACCACTATTTTGGACGGTCCATACTGTAACGTTAACGTTAGTCTCAGGCTTCACTAACTAGCGTTACTGTTTTAGGTGGAGCTATTCTTTGCTACTTTTCAAACAAATACTACGTGATATTTAACATAACATCTTGCAAGATATGCCTTTTGTTTTGTTCGTGAGAAGTAATGGCTGAGAGAAGGCAGGAGATACTTTGTTTTGTTTAGCGTCGCTTAGGTTAGACTGCTCTCTTTAATGGATCAGTCGTCCACCAGGCTACACTCTACGATTAGGGGAGGTGGGAGAGGAAGCGTTGATTGTCTCAGTTAGGGAGACAGAGGAATGGGGTTCAGTGTTTTACTGTTAGGAAATATTTGTTTCAACAGATCTTTACATATTTTCCTCACTACAAAATATTCATGCTGTCCTTGTGGTTACTAAACCATGTGTAGCTCAGTTTGCAACGCCAGGGTTGTGGGTTCGATTCCCATGGGGGGCCAGTATGAAAAAAATATATATGTATGCACTCACTAACTTTAAGTCGCTCTGGATAAGAGCGTCTGCTAAATGACTAAAATGGAAATGGAAAAAGATTTTAGATTTGCCTTTATGCTATAGCTTATTCCATGTTTACATCTTTGGTTAAATGACTTCAAATGCTAAACTTAAATTTACTTTGTGGAATGTCTGTGGAGTTTGTAAACTATCCAAGCTTAAAACAGGTTATTACTAGGCTTAAACAACTTCATTCATCTATTGTGTTCCTACAAGAAACTCACTTGTTGAAGGATGAGCTACTTAAAGTATGCAGGAGATGACAAGGGCCAGTAATAGCATCCTATTTCTCCTCTCATTCTCATGGTGATATGGTTTTAATTCACTAATCTGTTCCGTTTCAAGTGGATACTATTATAACTGATACAGCTGGTAGATACATTTTGATACAGGGAACTCTTTTGAATGAGCATATTAATCTGGTTAATGTTTATGGTCCTAATGATGATAATCCCAAATTCTTTGAGAATGTATTTCTATTGATAGCCTCCATTCCTGGTAAAGTCCTAATGGCAGGGGACTTTAATTGCACTCTTGATCCTCATCTAGATCGCTCCTCTGGTTTAGACACTTCCCACTCGCAGAGTAGAAAGAAAGTACAGCATTTCATTAAGAATTTAAATCTATGTAAACCTTGGAGGACTCAGAACCCGAGTAAAAGGGAGTATTCATGTTACTCGTCAACATTTAAATCATATTCTCAGGTAGACTACTTTTTAGTTTCTTGCTCATTGCTTCCCAATGTAGCAGGAAGTGGATATGATACTATTGTTTTGAATGACCATTCCCTTGTGTGATTATTCTATAGGGATACAAAACTAGTAAAAGGATCCTCTAGATGGCGTTTGCATCCCAGATGGTTACAGGACCCAGACTTCTTACATTACGTTGGAGTGCATATAGATGTTTATTTGACATTGAACACTGACCAAACGTCAGCGAGTACCAGATGGGAGGCTTTCAAAGCACATATTTGAGGGCAAATTATACGTTTTACCAGTTTCAAATCTAATAAAATCAGAAAATGAGAGACGGAGAACAAAATGAGAGAATTGGAGAGGGAAGCTTTTTTGGATAACTCAGTAGAAGTAAACAAGGAATGATTTGGTCTTAAAGCTCAGTATGAAGAACTTCCCACCTCTAAGGCTGCAAACTGCTTAACTAGGCAGAAACAGTCCTATGATCAAGGTGAAAAACCTGGTAAATTGCTGGCCTGGCACATTAAGAAGTAAAATTCAGCCTTGAATGGAATTCATAATTTACAAGGACAATTATCAATGGATCCTGTAGAAATAAACCAAACATTTGCTTCCTACTACAACACACTTTACAACTCTGAATCTCCTGAGAACTGAACTAGTCAGGTCTTGATTTTCCCTCTACTTCAGAAGACACTAAATTGGATCTGGAAAAGGAATTGGATAGTGTTGAAATATCTGATGCTATTTTCGATATGAAGGAGGTTAAGCGGAAGGTCCAGATGGGCTCCCAATAGATATTTAAGGACAAACTTCTAGGTCCACGTTTGGATATGTACAGTGCATTAGGAAAATACTCAGACCCCTTTACTTTTTCCACAATTTGATTCGTTACAGCCTTATTCTGAAATGGATTAAATAAAAACAATCCTCATCAATCTACACATAATACCTCATAATGACAAAGTGAAAACAGGTTCTTAGACATTTTTGCAAATGTATTAAAAATAAAAACAGCAGAAATACCTTGTTTACATAAGTATTCAGACCCTTTGCTATGAGACTTGAAATTGAGCTCAGGTGGATCCTGTTTCCATTGATCATCCTTGAGATGTTTCTAAAACTTAATTGCAGTCCAACTGTGGTAAATTCAATTGATTGGAGCTGATTTGGAAAGTCACACAACTGTCTATATAGGTGACCAAGAACATGATGGTCACTCTGACAGAGCTCCAGAGTTCCTCTATGGAAATGTGAGAACCTTCCAGAAGGACAACCATCTCTTCAGCACTCCACCAATCAGGCCTTTATGGTAGAGTGGCCAGACGGAAGCCACTCCTCAGCAAAAGGCACATGACAGCCCGCTTGGAGTTTGCCAAAGGCACCTAAAGGACTCGGACCATGAGAAACAAGATTCTCTGGTGTGATGAAGCCGAGATTGAACTCTTTGGCCTGAATGCCAAGCGTCACGTTTGGAGGAAACCTGGCACCATCCTTATGGTGAAGCATGGTGGTGGAAGCATTATGCTGCGGGGATGTTGTTCAGCGGCAGGGACTGGGAGCCTAGTCAGGATCGAGGGAAAGATGATTGGAGCAAAGTACAGAGAGATCCTTGATGATAACCTGCTCCAGTGCACTCAGGACCTCAAGACCGGGGCGAAGGTTCACCTTCCAACAGGACAACGACCCTAAGCACACAGCCAAGACAACGCAGGAGTGGCTTCGGGACTAGTCTCTGAATGTCCTTGAGTGGCCCAGCCAGAGCCGGGACTTAAATCGAACATCTCTGGAGACCTGAAAATAGCTGTGCAGCGACGCACCCCCATCCAACCTGACAGAGCTTGAGAGGATCTGCAGAGAGGAATGGGAGAAACTCCCCAAATACAGGTGTGCCAAGCTTGTAGCGTCATACACATTAAGACTTTGGCTGCAATCACTGCCAACGGTGCATAAACAAAGTACTGAGTAAAGGGTTTGAAAACTTATGTAAATATGATTGTTCAGTTGTTGTTGTTTTTGCTTTGTCATTATGGGGTATTGTGTGTAGATTGATGAGGGGAAAAAACTATTTAATCAATTTTACAATAAGGCTGTAACGTAACAAAATGTCGAAAAAGTCCAGAGGTCTGAATACTTTCTGAATGCACTGTATATAGACAGGTGTGTGCCTTTCCAAATCATGTCCAACAAACTTAGTTAGATAGAACCTGCTCTTACCCTGAGAAACAGATTTCCCAATCTTCTTCTCCTCTTCTTCATCTTTAATGTTGACATTCAGCTCCAGTGTTTGACTGCAGTCTTCCAGCTTCACTGATGCCATCTCTGGATCCTGCAGTAAACTGGGCTCCACTGTCACAATCAGGACCCAGTGACTGTAGGTTTGGACTCAGTGTGGAAGGAGAGAGGCAGGCTGGGTTTTGTCCTCACTGTTGATGTTAACCGGCCTCAGACTTATCTGAAAAGGCCAGTAGTAATAAAGAGAAACAGACACAAAAAGTTATTGTCTTGACAGTTCTGGCACTTTCTTTATTCTCTAAAAATATTTTCACTTTTTTCTTGTTCAATTATCTAATTCAGTGCTTTACTTGGACTGAAATAGGTGCCAGTACTCATTTCGGTGCCGGTACTGTTTATATTAAGGTGCAGGAGCTCCACAATACTTTTGAGCTAATACCTAACCTATAGTAGATAAATGCATAAATGACTCAAAATCCATTTAGTACAAGGTTACAGTTTGTCATAGATAGCACTATGTGCTAATTTCCTTAAACCTTGTCTTCACTGTATTACTTCAATCAAAAACCAATTGTATTTCCTGTTCACACCATAGCAACATTTATTGATAAAGACAGAAACAACAGAATGTGTCTGAATATTAGTACACATGTAGAAAACTGATAATCATTACATTCAGCTTCAAAACAGTAGTGCGACCGTGAAATTGTCTCTATCTGATGCACCCGCACTGTCCTCACTGAAGTCCGTTGACGCTGACCGAGAGGGCGCCGCCATTTTACCAGCTTGGGAATTTTACACAAAACCAATAATATGCTAAACGAACACAGAAATCTCAAATAAATTGATTATTTATGAAATTACCATGAGAAAATTATGTACATCCACTCAGACAAACCCAAAGTCTCTAGCTATGTGACTTGTAAAATAGTTTTTATCACGTTCTTCACTTGGTTTGACACAAAAATAACACATCAAACCTTTACCAAACGTGATAATACCTTAACGGATGTGTTACCTAGCATGGTATGACATGTTCTTTCGACATTAGAAAGTTTAAACGTGCTATGACATACCTCTAGTAATAAATAGAAACGGACACAAATGTTATCTTCTTGACAGCACAGTTCTGGCGCTTTCTTTATTGTGAAGAATGGTGCCCGCCTGCCCGGAACTTCCTGTTCCCCAGTACCACAGTGCAACGGTCCGTGCATTCCGAGATCAGATTACAACATTTCATTAAATTACTAAAAAAGTGTCAACTGTAGAAATGTATTTCCCTTTATAGTTTATTAGGCTAAGCATGACCTACATCCAAATAATTTATCTAGGGTTGGAACCGGTTAAGGGAACAGAACTGAAAAATAACGTTAAAAAGAAAAGGAAACTAAAGTGTTCTATACTTTTCAGGAACAGCAGTTATTTTAAAAGCATGTAATCCAGGTAATAACCTTATTTTACTTTCCGGGTATTTTTCTCCAGTCCCACAAAATCGCAACAAAGCTCACTGTAGAAACGTATTGCAGTTACTGCCTGCCAGCTGGAATGGAAATCTTTGCCAGTGGGTGTGCGTGTGGAAACTACCTGCTCCTCCCCTCTGAAGCATAGGTTACTGTATCCTACTGACAACGTTACAAGCATGATTCAGAAATTAGGGAGATATGTTTAATTTGAGAAGAATGGATTAACTTTTTTCAATGCTAGTTAAGGATACTATAGTCACCACGTTTCACATTGGATTTATTAACTACATAAAGGTAAGACCTGTTTTTAATTCTAGTGCTACACTGCACTGCACAAACAAGGTTGTTAGCTAGCTAGCTAACATCTGCTCTGGTCCAACGTTAAACCAACTCTGAAGTTCAAAGACATTCAAAGTTCCTCCATAGAAGCCGCTCCTCCGTAGGTATAATTATGTGGGCCTAATTCAGATAATGCAGGTCATAACACGATGCCCAGCTCTTCAATGCAAGCTTTCTCTATCCTCTAACGAGCTCTCCACACCCGCAAAATGTCGCACCTTACACTGAGATTGGCAGCACAGTGTGCTCTGAATGATTTTCCTATACAGATACTCTGTGGTGTTCTAGTGTATTTATTCTCCCACTTGGATGTCACTTCCACAAGCTTTAAATTGAGGGCCAGGTTGTCAGGATGGGTAATGTACTGTACACATTAATTACAAGTACTCCTAAAGATACACTTAATTTTAATTGGCTAAATGCTGTGTAACAACTAGTAATTACATTGTACTTGGCTAACATTACATGTACTATGCTTTGAAATAGTGTCTTATTCTTCATCTGGGATTTGGATTTGTAAAATGTATTATAACATGTATTTAATATATGTCTGATCAGGCTCAGGTAGCATCAGGTTTGTATTTTCATGCTGATCAAAGCTCTAATCAAATCCAGACATTTATAAGTGTTATAATGCACACTCCACTGGCTTCCAGTTGAAGCTCGCATCTGTTACAAGTCCATGGTGCTTGCCTATGGAGCTGTGAGGGGAACGGGCACCTCCGTACCTTCAGGCTCTGATCAGTCCCTACACCCAAACGAGGGCATTGCGTTCATCCTTCTCTGGCCTGCTGGCTCCCTTCCTCTGCAGAAGCATAGTTCCCGCTCTCAGCCCAGTCAAAACTGTTCGCTGCTCTGGCACCCCAATGGTGGAACAAGCTCCCCTCACGACGCCAGGACAGCGGAGTCACTCACCACCTTCCGGAGACATTTGAAACCCCACCTCTTTAAGGAATACCTGGGATAGGATAAAGTGGTTATCCCACTGGCTATAGGGTGAATGCACCAATTTGTAAGTCGCTCTGGATAAGAGCGTCTGCTAAATGACGTAAATGTAAATATAATATAAATGAATGACACTTCGGAAAATACCGGGTTACCCGGGAGAAGAGTGATTTATTCTCGGGATGGAACATTTGTATAATATCGAGGAAATATTAAACCCTGATGCGCATACCAGTTGATTCACAAGACACCAACTAAGTAACTTACATATACGGTATCTTCATTAGGCCTAATGGCATTTCATGTCCATGATAGGAAGTTTGTTGTAGTGACTCAGTAAGGCTAATTGTAAAAGTAACCCTCTAAAGTGCCATGTTTGTACAGTTTATTATGTGGAGGAAACATTTAGGCAGCCAGGACCATACACCAGGACCGCTCCGTAGGCCGCACTGTAGGCCTAGCTCTTACTGCAGTCCAGTGCCATGGACATCTTTGAAGTTTGGCCTCTAAGTAATTTAGGACGGCAACTTTATGAAGGCATCTTCAACGTGGTCTTATCGTACAAGGCTCTACAGACATGTAAAATAAAAACAGGCTATTTTTTATTGTTCATATTATTTGCGTTGATGATGTATTGAAGTCAAGTGGTTCAACATTCAAATGCGTACGGTCAGTGGAACACTTGCGCCACCAAGTGGACAATTGCTCAGTTCCCTTGTGGCATCAACGCTACCAGAGATATTTGATATAAGATCAAATGTTATGTCAATATTATTATCTCTAAATTGATTCCCCACCCGTATTTCATATTTATTCCGATTTAGCTGTTAATCTGGATTTAATTTATAAACGTTTTCTGTCATTTCCGATTGGAGGGCAGATGACCACGTGACTTACGAACCTACCAATTTGTTACTTTGTAACAGTCAAAAGTGGTTATTCCCAACGTTGATCAACTCCCAATCTATGCCAAGGTTTTTTTAAAGCATTATCTTTAAAGCATTATCACTGTACCATTTACACCCTGTATCCTGTGCATGTGACGAATAAACATTGATTTGATTAGATGATTAACGCACCATTCACATCAGCTATCATAGTCAATATAACAGTGACTGACTTCACCATCACTTTCTAGCCATCATTGACATTGAGATGAAGATGGTAAAATTTAAAATATATCGTGATCCTAATGGAATATAACAAAGCAATTCTGTTGTCTTTGCCTGCTTTATCTTTACAATGACAGGGGGTGCACCGTTCCTGGAGGTACTGCAATACCAGGTCGATGCGTGGAGTGGACGGAGCAAGCCCCTATTCCATCTCCCTGTTCCAAAAATCAATTTAATATATGGTCCCCAGATAGGGGACGTATCAGATATTAAACTGATAAGAACAGATTTTTTTTTTTTTGATTTTTTTTTTTGGAAAAATAATTTTTATTTTCATTTCACATTCAAATACAAGTACAAATTCAGTGCATAACGTTGTACATAACATGGATTTACAAAAACAGTACCTTAACCGTATAAAAATAGCAAAACTCCTAACAAAAGTGCTGTTCTGAGGAACCTGACCAGCTAAAAGGCCTACATTCAAGAGAAGCATGTAAACAATTGCCTCTAACAATCTCCCAAAGCTGATCTTTCAAAGGAATAAAAACTATTATAGAAATAAAATCATACACATATACCAAAGGGAACTCTGAATAAACCTCAGTGTATCGAATATTTACAAAGCCTACATTTCAATTTACATGACAGAATACAGTTATACATAGGCCTATATATAGGCTATAAAAAACGTTTACAAAGAAGGGTATATCCCTTTCCATCTATGTTTAACAGATGTGATGCCCCACTTATCTATTTCGAATTGTATTTTTTTCCAAATTTCTTGTTTTATAAATTTAACCAATCCCCGTCGGTGACCACTTGAGGGGTGTCATTGACCGCACCACATCTGGCCTCCCAAAGTTTGGTCTTGATAAGGGACACCAGAGTCACTAATTCTAATAATTGCACCTTTTCCACATGTTTTAGTTCAAATTTGGCTACCCCTTCATAATCAATGTTTTTTTAAAATATTAAAATCCATTTTAATTTTCTTCCAAACTATTTGGGCAAAAGAGCATTCCCATAAAACATGGGGAATTGTTTCAATTGCGAAACAGTTGTCCCTGGGACAATTTATTCAGGGTCAAATTATGATCATATAATGTTGAACGGACCGGAAGATGTCTGTGTAAAACAAGCCAATTAAAATCTTTCAGTCTGTTGTCTAAACCCTTTTAATTGTGCCCGTAGCCAGGTGGGAAGGTGATATAGGTAATCGGTCTCTAGGACAACAATTTTCTATCAATTTCACATATAGCAGTCTGTGGTTGATTACATTTTTCTTTGACTTTGCAGACAGGGTTTTTCCTTGCCCATTCAACTATTTTCTTAAAATGTAATGGGATAATTTCAGCTTTTGGCTTACTATTATCCCACTCCACCATAAACCTTAACGGTATGGACAGCCAGAATTTGATTAATATATTACATTTGTGTACAGAAGACGACAAAAGACAACAAACGTTTGAGTAGAACAGCGCATCTAGTTTTAGAGGAATATGAGGGAAATCCCTTCCACCAGCCTCTATAGGCTGGTACATCCGATCTCTCCGGATGTACTCATATCCCCCCAAAAGAAATTAAACAGTACACGTATGAACATTTTCCTTAGAGACACCGGCATGGGAAACACATATGCAAGGTGGAGTAATGAAGGCAGAATGTCCGCCTTCAGCACTAACACCTTGCCACTAAAAGATAGTCGCCTCACTTTCCACAGTCCCAATCTTTTATTAAGCGAAAGTAGTTTTTCTTTCCAATTAACCATGTCATCTTTAATTTCATTTCCGAAAGATATCCCGAGCACTACCATTGGTCCTGTGCACACAGTCAAACCACATAACTGATCAGATCTCCATTTCCACTGTCCCATATATTTTATTTCTGTTTTATTCTTGTTAATCCTAGACCCGGAGGCAACAGAGAACTCATCAATGACTTTGATAACCTCTTTCAAGCTCAGGTCGTCTTGTAAATATAAAATGGTGTAATCCGCGTATTGTGAAATTTTTTAGAATATCCCCTCCAGGTAATATAATGCCTTTGATGTTGTAATTTGTCCTAATTGCACATGCGAAAGGTTCAATATATAAAACATACAATAGAGCAGAGAGACACCTCGTAATTGCTTGATTACATTTCCAATATTCCCATTAATATTTACTCTGCTTCCCACATTACTATAAAGAATTTTTACCCATTTCATAAAATTCTTTCCAAAACCACATTTTTTCAGAACTCTAAACAAAAACTCATGGTTTACCATGTCAAAGGCTTTTTCCTGGTCCAAATTTACAGTAATAGCTGGCAGGTGCCTTTCCTCTAAATATGCTTGAACGTCTCTGTGCAATTGCAAGTTCCAGGTTAACTTTCTCCCTACCACACCACATGTTTGGTCTAAACCAACAACATATGCCATGGCAGAAGACAGACGATTAGTTATGGCTTTACTTAACCCTCCTGTTGTCCTGGGGTCATTCTGACCCCAAATTAAATCTTTTGCCGACAAAATATGTTTTTTATTCATCAATTGGTCTGAAAATAACGGTAGTTGTTTAATACTATGCTCTTTATGATTCAAACAAATTTGAAGTAATTTGATTGAATTATGGGTGTTTTACTAAATGTAATAACTTCTGTTGTCCTCTGGGGTCAAAAAGACCCGCAGCACAAAGTTTACATACTGCTTGGCAAAACATCTTTGATCATGTTTCTTTGATGTGTGGGGTCAAGCAATGGTTATGACAACAACAACAACAACAAAAAGTATTTTCTCACAGGTGTTTGGGCATTTCACATTTTAGTCTGAGAGAGACAGGCAGCACAATGAGGAGGCAGAAGTTTTATAATGCACGAGGAGGCTTGCAAGATAATTTTTTGAAATAAAAGAAAATAATGACCAGGAGGACAATGCTGCACATAATGAGGATGAATCAACTGATGAAGAGGGTTCAGGGTCAGAAGAGGAGGAACATAATGATGAGGTGATAGATCCAACATACAGACAGCATGCTACTTCTTCCTCCGAAGATTCCCCACATCT
Source organism: Coregonus clupeaformis (assembly GCF_020615455.1). Classification (NCBI taxonomy): domain Eukaryota; kingdom Metazoa; phylum Chordata; class Actinopteri; order Salmoniformes; family Salmonidae; genus Coregonus; species Coregonus clupeaformis. Next base: position 53,949 of record NW_025535046.1, read on the forward strand.
CCTGCTGCAGAAATGGAAGATGATTATGAATATAAGGAAATGGATGAACGTTGATGACGTAGAATCTGAAGCTGGTATGGAAGAAGTGTCAGAAGTGGAGCACTGCACCTATTATGATGAAGAATCAACAGATGAGGTAGAATTCACAGATGAGGTCCTCTTCCTCAGATTCTACCTCATCTGTTGATTCTTCGTCTTCATCAATAGATGATGTCCTCCACTTCTGACACTTCTTCCATTTCAACTTCAGATTCTACCTCATCTGTTGATTTTTCATCATAATAGGTGCAGTGCTCCACTTCTGACACTTCTTCCATACCAGCTTCCAGATTCTACGTCATCATCACGTTCATCCATTTCCTTATATTCATAATCATCTTCCATTTCTGCAGCAGGAGATGTGGGGGAATCTTCGGAGGAAGAAGTAGCATGCTGTCTGTATGTTGGATCTATCACCTCATCATTATGTTCCTCCTCTTCTGACCCTGAACCCTCTTCATCAGTTGATTCATCCTCATTATGTGCAGCATTGTCCTCCTGGTCATTATTTTCTTTTATTTCAAAAATTATCTTGCAAGCCTCCTGTGCATTATAAAACTTCTGCCTCCTCATTGTGCTGCCTGTCTCTCTCAGACTAAAATGTGAAATGCCCAAACACCTGTGAGAAAATACTTTTTTTTTTTTTTTTTTTGTCATAACCATTGCTTGACCCCACACATCAAAGAAACATGATCAAAGATGTTTTGACCCCACACATCAAAGAAACATGATCAAAGATGTTTTGCCAAGCAGTATGTAAACTTTGTGTGCGGGTCTTTTTGATCCCAGAGGACAACAGAAGTTATTACATTTAGTAAAACACCCATAATTCAATCACAATTACTAAATTTGTTTGAATCATAAAGAGCATAGTATTAGGAAACAACTACCGTTATTTCAGACTAAAGATGTAACACAGAATTGATTGAAAATGTATACTGCTTATGCTTTATAAACAGTCAAACCAGGCGGGGTCATTTTTGAGCCAGAGGACAAAAAGGTGTGATTATGGGCTGTCATTAATAAAAATAAAATGATTCAAAAACAGCATCCTCACTAAACTTTTACAAATACCACTCAGTGATAAGTCAAATAGTCAAACTAATAATAGGTCAAAATATTTCATAGTTTCATTGTATTTTACTTAAAAACAGGGTATACTTTTATGTAAACAAGGTCTATTGGCTCTAAATTCCAAAACAAATGAAAAAAATTCTAGTAATGGGTTGAACAGAAGTAAGACTAAAGATGTAACACAGAATTGATTGAAAATGTATACTGTATGCTTTATAAACAGTCAAACCAGGCGGGGTCATTTTTGACCCCAGAGGACAAAAAGGCGTAAGGCATTTGGGAGGACAACACGAGGGTTAATAATTTATAGTCTACACAAAACATTGTTAAAGGTCTCCAATTTGCTAGTGTCTTGAGGTCTCCCTTTTGTAAAGTAGCGAGATTACCCCTCGCACATTGAACCTCCCATATGCTCCAAACCAAAAATAATTCTTAAATACTTCCAAAAGATGACATCCAATTAAATCCCAAAAACTATGTAAAACTCTTTTAGAGAGCCCATCCACTCCTGGTACTTTGTTATCTTTCATACTCTTCAGTGCCATACAGACACTTGATCTTAGCCAAAAGGCCGAGAAGCGATACCGCAATTGTTTCGGGAGGAAGGTGCCTTTCTCGGGCACGTCATATTCGATTGCGTTTACACAAAACGTAGCTCTGTAAACTGTCCGCCAAATATCAAAGATAATGATTTAAAGAAAATCGTGTCATAGATTGGGAGTTGATCAACGTTGGGAATAACCACTTTTGACTGTTACAAAGTAACAAATTGGTAGGATCGGAAGTCACGTGGTCATCTGACCTCCAATCGGAAATGACAGAAAGTGTTTATAAATTAAATCCAGATTAACAGCTAAATCAGAATAATAATATATGAAATACGGGTGGGGAATCAATTTAGAGATAATAATATTGACATAACATTTGATCTTATATCACATATCTCTAGTAGCGTTGATGCCACAAGGGAACTAAAGCAATTGTCCACTTGGTGGCGCAAGTGTTCCACCGACCGTCGCTTTTTCCAAGCAGTCCTGTGTGGTCCATCCAACTACATTTGAATGTTGAACCACTTGACTTCAATACATCATCAACGCAAATAATATGAACAATAAAAATAGCCTGTCTTTATTAATAATACCGTATATGTAAGTTACTTAGTTGGTGTCTTGTCAAACAACTGGTATGCCAATAGGGTTTAATATTTCCCGGTGTTTTACAAATGTTCCATCCCGAGAATAAATCACTCTTCTCCCGGGTAACCCGGTATTTTCCGCCAAAGCCGGAAGTGTCATTCAAAAGCATTATAACACTTATAAATGTCTGGATTTAATTAGAGCTTTGATCAGCATGAAAATACAAACCTGATGCTACCTGATCAGACATATATTAAATGCATTTTATGAGCCCTACATTAACAACATTTAATGAGCCCAAGCCCCAAAAAAGGCCAAATGATTGTGTGGTTTCCCAATAGGTCCACCAGTCCTCACTTACAATGACTGGAAAACATTGTTGCATTTAAACTTTGTATCACCAGTTAGTGTGATGAACGTGATAAAATATATTTGCAATGGGAAGTAATAGCTGGTTTGTTAATTTCATTTTGGAAATGAAAATGGTTGTGCTATTGTATTGTTCTGACTTCATGGGGGCCTACTGGAGTGAATGGGCTGCTTATTCTCTAACATTATTTGATGCTGTGTGAGACTGCTGTCTCCCTGGCTATCAGCCCTGTCTCTGTGTTTGACCAAAACTGGCTCTCCTTCAGCGCCATGGAGTGCACAGGTATTACGGTTGCTGTCCTTTCAGCACCACAAGCCTTTCACATTTGATGTGACACTGTTGTTGTCTCTATTGGTGATAGTGTGATAGTGGTGCTGGCTACCATAAGCTGTGCAAACAGTGCATTATGTTCAAATCAAATCAAATTGTATTGGTCACATATACATATTTAGCAGATGCTATTGCGGGTGTAGCGGAAATGCTTGCGTTTCTAGCGCCAACAGGGCAGTAGTATCTAACAATTCCCCAACAATACACACAATACACTCAAATCTAAAAGTAAAAGAATGGATTGAAGAAATATATAAATACTAGGATGAGCAAGGTTGGTGTGGCATAAAATAAAATACAGTAGAATAGAATACAGTATATATTTATGAGATGAGTAAAGCAAAAATATGTAAACATTATTAAAGTGACTAGTGTTTCATTATTAAAGTGGCCATTGATTCCAAGTCATATATGTAGGGCAGTAGCCTCTAAGCTGCAGGGTTGCGTAACCGGGTGGAAGCCGGCTAGTGATGGCAGGTGAGTTACCGCGCTCTGATATCCAAAAGTTATTTCCGGCTGTAATGTAATAACACAAAAAAAATACTGGCCAAATAATGTAAGAAATACTGCAAAGTTGCTTAGGAGCTAGAAGCAGAGCTGCCATATCTGTCGGCGCCATCTTCAAAATTCTATGTGTCATGTTGTGTCCATGCGGGTTCTGTCTGTGTGCGCGGCAGCCCGAAGCGCGCCTGTTTGATTCATTCATAATGTCATCAAAAAGCATCGCTCCTCCTTCACTAGAACTAGAATGGGCCGACTACAGAATATATAATGTCTGGCGTATAGGTGATGCTATGTTTTCTGTTATTTTCATGATATATATTTTTTTGATAGAACTTATTGTTAGAATTTTGATCCCTCTGAAGGCCTAGGTCCTATAGTCACGGTTCGCCACTGGATCTAAGTGAAGCTTGAATTAAACCTGGCCAGAGGCAGGTTTAACTTCAGATTAATGGATGTTGGCCCCCAGGTTGACCTTGGCAATGAGAGAAAATGGATTACCTGGACTATTTCAATGATCTCAGAACAATTAGTGTTTTAAGAAGAGTCTTTGATCCTGTGTTTAATATTTATTTATTTTTTAGTTCATAGTGTTTAGAATGGTATCATGTTAGGGGTTAAGACAATGGGATGATTCTGGAAGGTGTTCAAGGAAAACAATTTTCAGAAAGTGTCACACTTTGCCAATACTCACCTTACTTAAAAGTACAAAAATATCCTTCAGATATTCAGTCAGTTTATCTACTGTTTTATTATTTCTCAAGTGGATGTAAATTCTGTTGTAGGCAATCATTTGGAAAGGTGGAATTATTTAATATTATGTTATGTTAATAATACTAATAATTACAATTTACCACTATCAAAAGGAACAATGTATTTTATACCTCTAGATTTATATTTGATTATGAATGAGTTTTTCTAGCCATTTATTACTGTGTTGATAATTAATTTGAAATATTGATAATGCTTTTTATATATATATACAGTACCAGTCAAATGTTTGGACACCTACTCATTCAAATTTTTTTTTGGACAATTTTCTACATTGTAGAATAATAGTGAAGACATCAAAACTATGAAATAGCACATGGAATCATGTAGTAATCAAAAAAGTGTTAAACAAATCAAAATATATTTAATATTTGAGATTCTACAAAGTAGCCACCCTTTGCCTTGATGACAGCTTTGCACAATATTGAATTTCAATTAACAGGTGTGCCTTGTTAAAAGTTAATTTGTGGAATTTCTTTCCTTTTATGTGTTTGAGCCAATCAGTTGTGTTGCGACAAGGTAGGAGTGGTATACAGAAGATAGTCCTCTTTGGTAAAAGACCAAGTCCATTTATGGCAAGAATAGCTCAAATAATCAAAGAGAACCGACAGTCCATCATTACTTTAAGACATGAAGGTCAGTCAATCCGGAAAATGTGAAGAACTTAAAGTTTCTTCAAGTGCAGTCGTAAAAACCATCAAGTGCTATGATGAAACTGGCCCTCATGAGGACCGCCACAGGAAAGTAAGACCCAGAGTTACCTCTGCTGCAGAGGATAAGTTCATTAGAGCTACCAGCCTCAGAAATTGCAGCCCAAATAAATGCTTCACAGAGTTCAAGTAACACATCTCAACATCAACTGTTCAGAGGAGACTGTGTGAATCAGGCCTTCATGGTTGAATTGCTGCAAACAAACCACTACTAAAACATACCTAGTCCCCTGAATACAAACCAAGTAATCTTACATTCAGTGGCTTGTGAAAGTATTCACCCCCCTTGGCATTTTTCCTATTTTATTGCCTTACAACCTGGAATTAAAAATGGATTTTGGGGGGTTTGTATCATTTGATTTGCACGACATGCCTACCACTTTGAAGATGCAAAAAAAATGTTTTTGTGAAACAAACAAGAAATAAGAAAAAAACAGAACTTGAGCGTGCCTGTTTGGAGAGCTCCCTTGGTCTTCATGGTGACGCTTGCTTGGTGGTGCCCCTTGCTTAGTGGTGTTGCAGACACTGTGCTCGCATATTCCCTTAAAGACCGTTGTTGAAAAACGAGAAAAAACGGCAGTAGTAGGGTTTGTCCATTTTGAGACGCCATAGACCCCTTTCTGTGTTAACAAACATAGCTGCAAGAGGGGGATGGGCGCGAGTTGGTGGCAGAACAAGGGGGAGGTCTTATAGAACGCCAGCAAAAAAAGCCTCTATTTACATGTTGCTTATGAGTGCATTTCACACTACTTTGGATTATAATTGGATTTTAAGGCTCGTATGAATGCCCTGCTTAATATAATGTTTGTGGCAATGTTTTTGACTTCAATACATCATCAACGCAAATAATATGAACAATAAAAATAGCCTGTCTTTATTTTACATGTCTGTAGAGTCTTGTACGATAAGACCACGTTGAAGATGCCTTCATAAAGTTGCCGTCCTAAATTACTTAGAGGCCAAACTTCAAAGATGTCCATGGCACTGGACTGCAGTAAGAGCTATGCCTACAGTGCGGCCTACGGAGCGGTCCTGGTGTATGGTCCTGGCTGCCTAAATGTTTCCTCCACATAATAAACTGTACAAACATGGCACTTTAGAGGGTTTTACAATTAGCCTTACTGAGTCACTACAACAAACTTCATATCATGGACATGAAATGCCATTAGGCCTAATGAAGATACCGTATATGTAAGTTACTTAGTTGGTGTCTTGTGAATCAACTGGTATGCGCATCAGGGTTTAATATTTCCTCGATATTATACAAATGTTCCATCCCGAGAATAAATCACTCTTCTCCCGGGTAACCCGGTATTTTCCGCCAAAACCGGAAGTGTCATTCAAAAGCATTATAACGCTTATAAATGTCTGGATTTGATTAGAGCTTTGATCAGCATGAAAATACAAACCTGATGCCACCTGAGCCTGATCAGACATATATTAAATACATTTTATAATACATTTTACAAATCCAAATCCCAGATGAAGAATAAGACACTATTTCAAAGCATAGTACATGTAATGTTAGCCAAGTACAATGTAATTACTAGTTGTTACACAGGATTTAGCTAGTTAAAATGAAGTGTATCTTTAGGAGTACTTGTAATTAATGTGTACAGTACATTACCCATCCTGACAACCTGGCCCTCAATTTAAAGCTTGTGGAAGTGACATCCAAGTGGGAGAATAAATACACTAGTACACCACAGAGTATCTGTATAGGAAAATCATTCAGAGCACACTGTGCTGCCAATCACAGTGTAAGGCGCGACATTTTGCGGGTGTGGAGAGCTCGTTAGAGGATAGAGAAAGCTTGCCTTGAAGCGCTGGGCATCGTGTTATGACCTGCATTATCTGAATTAGGCCCACATAATTATACCTACGGAGGAGCGGCTTCTATGGAGGAACTTTGAATGTCTGAACTTCAGAGTTGGTTTAACGTTGGACCAGAGCAGATGTTAGCTAGCTAGCTAACAACCTTGTTTGTGCAGTGCAGTGTAGCACTAGAATTAAAAAACAGGTCCTACCTTTATGTCGTTAATAAATCCAATGTGAAACGTGGTGACTATAGTATCCTTAACAAGCATTGAAAAAGTTCATCCATTCTTCTCAAATTAAACATATCTCCCTAATTTCTGAATCATGCTTGTAACGTTGTCAGTAGGATACAGTCACCTATGCTTCAGAGGGGAGGAGCAGGTAGTTTCCACACGCACACCCACTGGCAAGGATTTCCATTCCAGCTGGCAGGCAGAAACTGGAATACGTTTCTAGAGTGAGCTTTGTTGCGATTTTTGTGGGACTGGAGAAAAAAACCCGGAAAGGAAAATAAGGTTATTACCTGGATTCCATGCTTTTAAAATAACTGTGCTGTTCCTAAAAAGTATAGATCTTTCCCTGAACCGGTTCCAATCCTAGAGAAATTATGTGGATGAAGGTCATGCTTAGGCTAATAAACTATAAAGGGAAATAAATTGCTAGCAGTTTACACTTTTTTTTAGTAATTTAATGAAATGTTGTAATCTGATCTCGGAATGCACGGACCGTTAGTAGTGGGGGAACAGGAAGTTCCGGGCAGGCGGGCACCATTCTTCACAATAAAGAAAGCGTCTGAACTGTGCAGTCAAGAAGATAACCTTTGTGTCCGTTTCTATTTATTACTAGAGGTATGTAATATCACGTTTAAACTTTCTAATGTCGATAGAACATGTCATACCATGCTAGGTAACAAATCCGTTAAGGTATTATCACGTTTGTTAAAGGTTTGATGTGTTATTTTTGTGTCAAACCGAGTGAGTGAAAGAACGTGATAAAAACTATTTTACAAGTCACATAGCTAGAGATGTTGGGTTTGTCTGAGTGAATGTACATTATTTTCTCATGTTAGTTTAATAAATAATCAATTTATTTGAAATTTTGAGTTCGTTTTGCATGTTATTGGTTTTGTGTAACATTCCCAAGCTGGTATAATGGCGGCGCCCTCTCGGTCAGCGTCAACGGACTTCAGTGAGGACAATGCGGGCAGTGGCGGTTCTAGACACATTTTACTAGGGGGGCCAAGGAGGGGCCAGTGTTTAATCAGGGGGGCACACATAAAAAAACTGGCAACACATGATATTCAAAGATTATATAAACTTTATTTTACTTTAAAATCATATGACATTTATTATAACACGTATTTTGTACAAGAGTGCAGATGCAAGAGAGATAGTGCCATAAAAATGAAAAAATAAATAAATAAAAAATAAATTAAAAAGTACAGGGTACAAATACAGGGTTCATATTCAATGTGAACAAAACTCCAGGATACAACAAAGGGTACAACAATGTGCCATTTCCTATTTATGGAAGCCCCACTACTGTGGACAGTTGATTCCAGATTTTGTTTTAAGAAAGAAAACTTTCTGAGTGATTTATAAACAAAACACACTACCCTGTATCCATTTAGGTAAAATAAACCAAATCAGAAAAGAAATTCAATTCAAAGAGGCTTTACTAGCATGACCATATTGACATACAGTATTGCTAAAGCACATAAACAGGGAAAGCGTGTTAACATTAACATCCAGTAGTCCAATAGGATGCAGACAATAAACATTAAGTTAACATTCGTTAAAAGCAACAATCATGTCAACACAATGTAGCAATATGAACAACACTGATGGATATCAGCAACAACATGAAAACAAGAATATTACAGGTGTCGTGTGTGTCTGTGTCTTTGTGTACTTCACTGTCAGTTGATGAGCAGGTGTACAAAAAAAGGCTTTACAACATATATGGGCAAGTCCATTTAGGACAGCACATTTCCACCATAGTTCACATTAGGAAAATGACAGCATGAATGCTCACTAAACAAACATATACTACATATACCTTTTTATACACATTTTTTTCAGTAATTTTTTAAGAGTGAAAGGGAAGTAAGCAATCGCTCATCATAGGATCATACATATTTCAGTTACAATATTAGTTACAATATTAGTGTTAGTTAGATCATCATGTCAAAGCTGGACCTGCAAAGTCTGAACGACACAAGTGTGCAATGATTGGAGTGATTTTGTTTCTTTTTTCTTGCTTTGCTTGTTTTCAAAAGGAAAAATCATAGTTGGTAAAAAATAAAATAAACTTTAGTTAAAAGGTATCACACTGTATAATTTACAAATATCTAAAGAGGTTTAGTGGATGCCATAAAACATCTGTGGAGCTTGAAGATTTGTAGTACATAGATGTTTGGCAGAGATAATTCAAAAGAATAAAATCATAAACTCTATCTATCTATCGGAGAGAGAAGAGAGAGAGAGAGAGAGAGAGAGAGAGAGAGAGAGAGAGAGAGAGAGAAGTGTTTCCTTAGAGCAGTACATGCAGCAATCACTTAATGGAGTGATGTCATAATGGGCCACAAAACTTTGGGGATGTGGATGGAAAGTTACAGGCAGGAGAGGGGAACCAACAGAAGCAGGTCTTGGAGACATGAGTTTGCCCCCTTTTTGAAAACCTCTTGAGAGAGGATTGGTGGGATATATATACATACATACAAACATACATACACTCTAGTAGTGTGTGGAACTACTGGTACTGTGAGGAAAAAAAGATAGATGATGTAAAATGAAAAAAATAAAACAAGCTTCAGCTTCTTAAGACACGGTGGGTTCATCTAAGTAGACACATGTAACTTCATGTGGACACCAGACTGTCTTTGTCTACACATCTAACTTCATATGGACCCCAGACCGTCTCTGTTTACACATGTAACTTCATATGAACACCAGACTCTTTGTCTACACATGTAACTTCATATGGGCACCAGACTGTCTCTGTCTACACATGTAACTTCATATGGACACCAGACTGTCTTTGTTTACACATTTAACTTCATATGGGCACCAGACTGTCTCTGTCTACACATGTAACTTCATATGGACACCAGACTGTCTTTGTTTACACATTTAACTTCATATGGGCACCAGACTGTCTCTGTCTACACATGTAACTTCATATGGACACCAGACTCTTTGTCTACACATCTAACTTCATATGGACACCAGACTGTCTCTGTCTACACATGTAACTTCATATGGACACCAGACTCTTTGTCTACACACGTAACTTCATGTGGACACCAGACTAACTCCATTCATTTTACCGGTGGTATTGAGAACAGATAAACCCACCGTGTCTTAAGAAGCTCAAGAAGCTCAAGCTTGTTGTTTTATTGTTCATTATATCTCTTTTTCCTCACAGCGGCACTCATACGCTACTAGCGTATATATCATATAGATACACTACAGCAACAGGATACGGCCGGTTGTGCTGTCTGGCAAAACGGTCCACAAATGCATCAAGATCCAGAGCCTTGGCCCTTCTGGACTCTATGCTCAGGACACCAAGATCACTGAGTCTCTCATCACTAGTGGTGGACCGCAGGAAGGTTTTATCAGTTTCAGTGTGGAGAAACTGCGTTCGCAAGAGGCTGAGCTTACAGGAAGGGTTACAGCAATCTTGCACAGTCTAAAGAGCTCAAAGAAAACTTCCCTGTATGGCTCAATAAAACAAACCAGCTCAACTGTACTGCATGGCTTTTTGACTTCACCACTCTGTATTTTTCTGTCCAAAACTCTCTTAAATTGATGGAGCTCATGCCCTAAATCATCAATGTCTGCATTATACAAACGGCCAAATGAAAAAACATTGCTCTCCTTTAAAAAGGTATCACTCTGGGGACTGAGAGACTGTATGCTTCTCATGAGCTCACAGTTTGTATTGGAGAAACGTCTGTTCAACTCATTGAGCATGCTGTCAATTACAGGATAGAAAAATGATGTGAGAAACATATCTTTGTCACGTTTCTACCTCCCTCTGACCAACAGTGCTTAGCGTGCAGTAGCCACTGAGTCTAGAGCTCAGCATTTTCTGACGTTTCGCCACTGACCTTGTTGCAGAATCACACTGCTCACAAATATTCAATGCTTCATCCCACAACTCATCAAAGAAAGACTCTGCCTGTGGTCTTTCGATGTCAGGACTAAAGCATTTACTAAGTCAACAGCACTTGACAGATCAACAGTTTGTGACTGTAACATGTCAGACAATAGCTTTGTCTCCCCAAACAACTTACGAGAGTAACAAGATGCACAACAAATTCTAGGTCAATTTGAGCAAGAAGACCTCGGGCCTCAACAGTTCTTTCACCATGACGTTCTTGAGCAATCTCTTGCAGTAGTCGTTAAGGGCAGGTAGAGTGTCCATGATATTACGTAGGGCTAGAAATCGGCATGACCAACGTGTGTCGCTTAAACGTTGCAGCTCTCTGGTTCTGCCATACATTTCTCTTTGGAGAGACAGCCATTTTGGGTGCACATATGAGGAAGAAGTTAACATATAAAGACTCTGTAACAAAGAAAAAAACTCCTCCGTTTCTGGGACACTTTTGACTACATCAACTAACACTAAATTCAGACAATGAGCACTACAATGGACGTAGAAGGCAAATTTAGCCTGTTCTTTGATCCTTGCCTGAACCCCCTGAATGCTTACCGCTCATAACGGCAGCGCCATCGTACGCTTGGCCTACAAGGTTATTTTAGTAGTCCAGGCCATAACGTTCCAGTAAGTGTACTATTTTTCCAGTAAGCCCTGCTGCATCTAACCTCTCTGCAGATTCAAAATGGAGAAAACTCTCCTTAATGGCCCCATTGTAATAGTACCTGAGTGTGAAGGACATCTGTTCTTTTTTTGAAATATCCTTTGTTTCATCTGCCATGACGACGCTAAAAACCTCACTTTTCTTCACTTCTTCTATGATTTCAGACCGAACCATTTCTGCCAAACAACCCAAAACCTCATTCTGGATGATCTTGCTTGTGTACTTTGCATTGTGAATGGAAGTTAATCTTCTCTTAACAAGTTGGTCGTGGTTAGCAACTGTGTTAAGAATTTCCCTAAAGTTTCCTTTGTTAGTGGACCCTTCAGATTCATCATGTCCTCTTTGTGCTATGTTTTGTGTAGCTGTAAGCAACAGCACTTCCCCAACTGTTTTAATGTATGCCTGATTTTCTTGTACTTGTTTAGTGTGTTCTTTGTCAAGGAGATCTGTTAGTGTTGCGTCAGTTCTAACAGCTCTTTGATAATCCCTCCATGCGATCATTGCACACTTGTGTCGTTCAGACTTTGCATGTAGTGAAAACCCTGCATTTCTCATAGTTGCCTTTTTCCAGTTTGTAAAACCAGGTGTTGAAACAAAAACGGTGTCTGGGGCATTTGGTGTGCTAAAATGTCTACATGCATAGCAACATGTAGAGTCCGTCATTACAGAATACTCAAGCCATGGATGAGTAGTGTACCAGTTTGGTCTGAAGCTTCGTCTTCTGTCCCCCCATCAGTGTGGTTGGGAATATCTTCAAGTTCGGCTGTACTGGTACGTCATACTTAGACTTGCTGATATCTGAAGAAGATGGACAGTAAACATAGGGCACAACTACAACATTTATTTACTGTATATCTGCATGTATTTGAAAATGTAGGCAAAGTATTTACTTTAAAAAAAAACAGAGCCATATTGACACAAAAAAGAATTAACAGCAGAAAGCAGCATTTTAAGGACACCCAGCAGGCCTACCATTACATTGTAATTGCATTGCTTTGCAAATAGTAAGAACCTTCCTCATCACAAACCTGATGGTGCAGTACTTGATCCACATGGATCCACTTGCTGTCCCTCTGGCTGTTCATCTCTCTGTCCCTGTATGCTTTCTTCTTCATGCTTCTCACCCTCTTCTTCATTCTCCTCGCCCTCTTCTTCATTCTCCTCACCCTCTTCTTCATCCTCCTCACCCTCTTCTTCATCCTCCTCACCCTCTGGAATTTCCCTCTCTTTGTCAGACCCCTCACTTTCATCACATGCTGGCTCTCCCTCTTCCTCAACTTTCTCAAAACCTCGATTTGTTTCTCTCACTTTTTTGTTTGCTGGGGCAAAAATGACTTTATGTCCCTTCCTCGTTTCATGATAACTATTAGAAGAAGAAAAACGTAGGGGCATGCATTACATTTTGTTACCTAACCATCCCTCCCTACTTAACACTGGCAGATAACCTGTTGATTACTTTACTAAAAATGTATTTGTTATCGCGATGCAACAGCCAAGACGGATGAAGTTACGTGGTTAACATCACAACATTTTTTTTAAATTTTTTAATTTCACCTTTATTTAACCAGGTAAACCAGTTGAGAACAAGTTCTCATTTACAACTGCGACCTGGCCAAGATAAAGCAAAGCAGTGCGATAAAAACAACAATACAGAGTTACATATGGGGCAAAACAAACAAAGTCAAAAAATACAACAGAAATACATATAATATACAGTGTGTGCAAATTTAGCAAGTTATGGAGGTAAGGCAATAAAATAGGCTATAGTGCAAAAAAAATTACAATTAGTATTAACATTGGACTGATAGATGTGCAAGAGATGATGTGCAAATAGAGATACTGGGGTGCAAAAGAGCAAAATAAATAACAATATAGGAATGAGGTAGTTGGGCGGGCTAATTTCAGATGGGCTGTGTACAGGTGCAGTGATCGGTAAGGTGCTCTGACAACTGATGCTTAAAGTTAGTGAGGGAGATAAGTGTCTCCAGCTTCAGAGATTTTTGCAATTTGTTCCAGTCATTTGCAGCAGAGAACTGGAAGGAATTGCGGCCAAAGGAGGTGTTGGCTTTGGGGATGACCAGTGAGATATACCCGCTGGAGCGCAGACTACGGGTGGGTGTTGCTATGGTGACCAATGAGCTAAGATAAGGCGGGGATTTGCCTAGCAGTGATTTATAGATAGCCTGGAGCCAGTGGGTTTGGCGACGAATATGTAGTGAGGACCAGCCAACAAGAGCGTACAGGTCACAGTGGTGGGTAGTATATGGGGCTTTGGAGACAAAACGGATGGCACTGTGATAGACTACATCCAATTTGCTGAGTAGAGTGTTGGAGGCAATTTTGTAAATGACATCACCGAAGTCAAGGATCGGTAGGATAGTCAGTTTTACGAGGGCATGTTTGGCAGCATGAGTGAAGGAGGCTTTGTTGCGAAATAGGAAACCGATTCTAGATTTAACTTTGGATTGGAGATTCTTAATGTGAGTCTGGAAGGAGAGTTTACAGTCTAACCAGACACCTAGATATTTGTAGTTGTCCACATACTCTAGGTCAGACCCGTCAGAGTAGTGATTTTAGTCGGGTGTGCGGGTGCAAGCAGCGTTCGGTTGAAGAGCATGCATTTAGTTTTACTAGTGTTTAAGAGCAGTTGGAGGCTACTGAAGGAGTGTTGTATGGAATTAAGCTCGTTTGGAGGTTTGTTAACACAGTGTCCAATGAAGGGCCAGATGTATACAAAATGGTGTCGTCTGCGTAGAGGTGGATCTGAGAGTCACCAGCAGCAAGAGCGACGTCATTGATATACACAGAGAAAAGAGTCGGCCCAAGAATTGAACCCTGTGGCACCCCCATAGAGACTGTCATAGGTCCAGACAACAAGCCCTCCAATTTGACACATTGAACTCTATCTGAGAAGTAGTTGGTGAACCAGGCGAGGCAGTCATTTGAGAAACCAAGGCTATTTAGTCTGCCATTAAGAATGCGGTGGTTGACAGAGTCGAAAGCCTTGGCCAGGTCAATGAAAACGGCTGCACAGTACTGTCTATTATCGATCGCGGTTATAATATCATTTAGGACCTTGAGCGTGGCTGAAGTGCACCCATGACCAGCTCGGAAACCGGATTGCATAGCGGAGAAGGTACGGTGGGATTCGAAATGGTCGGTGATCTGTTTGTTGACTTGGCTTTCAAAACTTTTGAAAGGCAGGGCAGGATGGATATGGGTCTGTAACAGTTTGGATCTAGAGTGTCACCCCCTTTGAAAAGGGGGATGACCGCGGCAGCTTTCCAATCTCTGGGGATCTCAGACGTTACGAAAGAGAGGTTGAACAGGCTAGTAATAGGGGTTGCGACAATTTCAGCGGCTAGTTTTAGAAAGAAAGGGTCCAGATTGTCTAGCCCAGCTGATTTGTAGGGGTCCAGATTTTGCAGCTCTTTTAGAACATCAGCTGTCTGGATTTGTGTGAAGGAGAAGCGGGGGGCATGGGCAAGTTGCAGCGGAGGGTGCAGAGCTGGTGGCCGGGGTAGAGGTAGCCAGGTGGAAAGCATGGCCAGCCGTAGCAAAATGCTTGTTGAAATTCTCGATTGTTGTAGATTTATCGGTGGTGATGGTGTTTCCTAGCCTCAGTGCAGTGGGCAGCTGGGAGGAAGTGCTCTTATTTTCCATGGACTTTACAGTGTCCCAAAACTTTTGGAGTTAGTGCTACAGGATGCAAATTTCTGTTTGAAAAAGTTAGCCTTTGCTTTCCTTACTGCTTGTGTGTATTGGTTCCTAACTTCCCTGAAAAGTTGCATACTCAAGCGGGGCTATTTGATGCTAATGCAGTACGCCACAGGATGTTTTTGTGCTGGTCAAGGGCAGTCAAGTTTGAGGAGAACCAGGGGCTATATCGGTTCTTAGTTCTGTATTTTTGAATGGGGCATGTCTATTTAAGATTGAGAGGAAATTACTTTTAAAGAACAACCAGGCATCCTCTACTGACGGAATGAGATCGATATCCATCCAGGATACCTGGGCCAGGTCAATTAGGGAAGGCCTGCTCGCTGAAGTGTTTTTGGGAGCGTTTGACAGTGATGAGGGGTGGTCGTTTGACCGCGGACGCCGTTACGGACGCAGAGCAATAAGGCAGTGATCGCTGCGATCCTGGTTGAAGACAGCGGAGGTGTATTTAGAGGGTAAGTTAGTCAGGATGATATCTATGAGGGTGCCCATGTTTACGGATTTAGGGTTGTAACCTGGTAGGTTCGTTGATAATTTGTGTGAGATTGAGGGCATCTAGTTTAGATTGTAGGATGGCCGGGTGTTAAGCATATCCCAATTTAGGTCACCAAGCAGTACGAACTCTGAGGATAGATGGGGGCAATCAATTCACATATGGTGTCCAGGGCACAGCTGGGGGCTGAGGGTGGTCCGTAGAAGCGGCAACAGTGAGAGATTTATTTCTGGAAAGGTGGATTTTTAGAAGTAGGAGCTCAAACTGTTTGGGCACAGACCTGGATAGTATGATAGAGCTCTGCAGGCTATCTCTACAGTAGATTGCAACTCCACCCCCTTTGGCAGTTCTATCTTGACGGAAAATGTTATAGTTGGGGATGACAATTTCTGAATTTTTGGTGGCCTTCCTAAGCCAGGATTCAGACACTGCTAGAACATCAGGGTTGGCGGAGTGTGCTAACGCAGTGAATAACTCAAACTTAGGAAGGAGGCTTCTGATATTTATGTGCAGAAAACCAAGACTTTTGGGCGGCAGGTAGCTTAGTGGTTAAGAGCGTTGTGCCAGTAACCGAAAGGTCGCTGGTTCTAATCCCCGAGCTGACTAGGTGAAAAATCTGTCGATGTGTCCTTGAGCAAGGCACTTAACCCTAATTGCTCCTGTAAGTCGCTCTGGATAAGAGCGTCTGCTAAATGACTAAAAAAAAAAAAAAAAAGATAGCTCCTGGGGAGTAGGAGTGATACTGGGGGGCTGCAGGGCCTGGGTTAGCCTCTACATCACCAGAGGAACAGAGGAGGAGTAGAATAAGGATACGACTAAAGGCTTTAAGAACTGGTCTTCTAGTGCGTTGGGTACATAGAAATAAAGGGGGCAGTTCTCCGGGCGTTGTAGAAAAGATTCAGGGCATTATGTACAGAAAAGGATAAGGAAGGATATGAGTACAGATCAGGTAACCCTAAGCGTTGGGTAACAATGAAAGAAATGGCGTCATTGGAGGCATCGATTGAGCTGGTCTCCGGATGTATAGGGGGTGGAACAAAGGGACTATATGAGGCCGTTTGAGAGGGACTAGGGATTCTACATTGAAGTTGTATAACAAGAACTAACCCAAACAGCAATAGGCAAGGCATAATTGACATGGGAGGGAGGCATAAAGCAGTCACAGGTGTTATTAGAGAGAGCTAAGACACAACTGGAAATAGCGATAACGTTTGGGCTAAGACTAAAGACTAAACAATAAACAGGACAGGGTACCGTGTAAAGGAACAGTCCAGCAGGCATCAGCTGTGCAGCTGAGTGATCATAAGGTCCAGTGAACAGCAATATGTGAGTCTGAGAGCAGTTCAGATTGGTGCTTCAGCCCAGCTAGCAGGGAGCCCGGTTGTAGTTAGCGTGTGCTAGCGGGCCGGAGCTGGCAGATGAATCTTCGTGGTCGCTGCATAACGGAAGCCTGATGAAACCACATCAGACTATTTCGCCGGCAAACCAGTCGTGTTGGATCGGCGGGCTCAGTGTCAACACTAGGAGGTCCCGTCCGGTTGACAGAGAGGTAGATAGCCGGGGAGATGGGCCTGGGGCTAGCTATTGGAGAATGGTAATCAGCCGACACAGGTTGCAGCTAGCTAGCTGGTTGTGATGATCCGGCGCTAGGGTCCAGTGATTCCGGCAGAAAGTCCAAAAGCTCTGGGTCGATAGCACACTGTGCAGACTGGCCGACGAATTGTCCAGGCTAAAACTAGAGCTGGCTGGTGGATAGTGTAGGCCACGGACAGTGGTGGTGAAGACTAACCGTGACTAATAGCAGGTAGCCGGTAGCCATTCAGATTGCGGCTACACTCGATTAATCTTACGGTTCTTGATGCAAGTTATAAAGAAATAATAGAGTCCTTTCCACGTTGGGTGAGGCGGGTTGCAGGAAAGTATATTTAGTTAAAGAATGAAAGTAAAAATTTAGAAATATTTACAAAACAGACAAAAAACAAGAAACGGGATATTTACACAGGACGTTGAAATAAAAGCGACCGCACTGCTACGCCATCTTGGAACATATTGTGTAGACCTAGCAAGGATAGCCTACTAACATTTGGATATTTGCTTCTGCTTCGATGAGTTTGCTTAGATATGATTACATTTCTAAACAAATCGAGACCAGACATTTAAAAACTTGATTTGATTTATGTGTGAGGAACAAAAGGAACATGTAGGCTATGTGCAAGAACAACAAGTCACTTATGATATTAAATCGTTTTCCTTACCTTCGACTCCTGCAAATCGTAGCTCCTCTCTGCAAATAGTAGTTGCTGAGCTCTCATTCACCGAAGCAGCACCACACGTGGCAGGCAGGCAGATGGCAGGATACAGTTTTTGGGTGCGCCACTCTAATTTACCCGTGTAGAACGTTGCCGTGTAGAGCGTTGCATTAGTTCCGCTTTTGGCGCTCGCGTGTAAAATAGTTATAAATTCATAATTTTTTATTTGGTCAGCACGGGGGGGCCACAGGGGTGGCCAGGGACATTTCCAGGGAGGCACGGGCCTCCCCCGGCCTCCGTGTAAAACCGCCACTGAGTGCGGGTGCATCAGATAGAGACAATTTCACGGTCGGACTACTGTTTTGAAGCTGAATGTAATGATTATCAGTTTTCTACATGTGTACTAATATTCAGACACATTCTGTTGTTTCTGTCTTTATCAATAAATGTTGCTATGGTGTGAACAGGAAATACAATTGGTTTTTGATTGAAGTAATACAGTGAAGACAAGGTTATTCAGGAAATTAGCACATAGTGCTGTCTAAAACAATCTGTAACCTTGTACTAAATGGATTTTGAGTCATTTATGCGTTTATCTACTATAGGTTAGGTATTAGCTCAAAAGTATTGTGGAGCTCCTGCACCTTAATATAAACAGTACCGGCACCCAAAATGAGTATTAGCACTGTAAAGATGTCATGTCATAGGATTGTGAGGACAGTGAAAGAGTTAAGAGATGAGTGGTTTGGGGCCATAAAGTCTACATTCCTTATGTCAAGGTAGATTAGAGATGTTTAGAATAGCATGAGTGATGGGCAGGATACTGACTTGGGGTAAAAAGTGATGAACATCAAAGACAGGGAGTGCCCATGGAGACTTGCCAGATGTATGCCAGCAGAAGGGTAATAAAGGCTATATAAGGTAGAGTGTCTTCTTTGTTAGTTAGTTCGTAGCATCAAGGGTAAAGCTCTGGTCATTGCTGTCACGAACCCCGTACCGATCATTAAATCATTGTATTAACTTTCTACAAAGTGTCTCAGTATAGCCTTGCATCCTTGATTCTTTGAACACCTTAGAAACTCATCATAACAAGCACCTATTTCAGTCCAAGACAAGCACTGAATTAGATAATTGGACAAGAAAAAAGTGAAAATATTTTTAGAGAATAAAGAAAGTGCCAGAACTGTCAAGACAATCACTTTTTGTATCTGTTTCTCTTTATTACTACTGGCCGATTCAGGTAAGTCTGAGGCCGGTAACATCAACAGTGAGGACAAACCCAGCCTGCCTCTCTCTCCTTCCACGCTGAGTCCAAACCTACAGTCACTGGGTCCTGATTGTGACAGTGGAGCCCAGTTTACTGCAGGATCCAGAGATGGCATCAGTGAAGCTGGAAGACTGCAGTCAAACACTGGAGCTGAATGTCAACATTAAAGATGAAGAAGAGGAGAAGAAGATTGGGAAATCTGTTTGTCACGGTAAGAGTAGGTTCTATCTAACTAAGTTTGTTGGACATGATTTGGAAAGGCACACACCTGTCTATATACAGTGCATTCGGAAAGTATTCAGACCCCTTGACTTTTTCGATATTTTGTTACTTTACAGCCTTATTGTAAAATTGATTAAATTGTTTTTTCCCCTCATCAATCTACACACAATACACTGACAAAGCAAAAACAGGTTTTTATCAGTTGTTGCAAAAACAACAACAACTGAACAATCACATTTACATAAGTATTCAGACCCTTTACTCAGTACTTTAAGCACCTTTGGCAGTGATTACAGCCAAAGTCTTAATGTGTATGACGCTATAACCTTGGCACACCTGTATTTGGGGAGTTTCTCCCATTTCTCTCTGCAAATCCTCTCAAGCTCTGTCAGGTTGGATGGGGCGCGTCGCTGCACAGCTATTTTCAGGTCTCCAGAGATGTTCGATTGGGTTTAAGTCCCGGTTCTGGCTGGGACACTCAAGGACATTCAGAGACTTGTCCCGAAGCCACTCCTGCGTTGTCTTGGCTGTGTGCTTAGGGTCGTTGTCCTGTTGGAAGGTGAACCTTCGCCCCGGTCTTGAGATCCTGAACGCACTGGAGGAGGTTTTCATCAAGGATCTCTCTGTACTTTGCTCCAATCATCTTTCCCTCTATCCTGACTAGGCTCCCAGTCCCTGCCGCTGAACAACATCCCTGCAGCATGATGCTTCCACCACCGTGCTTCACCATAAGGATGGTGCCAGGTTTCCTGCAGACGTGATGCTTGGCATTCAGGCCAGGAAGTTCAATCTTGGTTTCATCAGACCAGAGAATATTTTTTCTCATGGTCCAAGTCCTTTAGGTGCCTTTGGCAAACTCCAAGCGGGCTGTCATGTGCCTTTTGCTGAGGAGTGGCTTCCGTCTGGCCACTCTACCATAAAGGCCTGATTGGTGGAGTGCTGCAGAGATGGTTGTCTCTGGATCCTCTAAGAGCTCTGTCAGTGACCATCATGTTCTTGGTCACCTATATAGACAGTTGTGTGACTTTCCAAATAATCTCCAATCAATTGAATTTACCACAGTTGGACACCAATTAAGTTTTATACCAGATATAATCTTGCGATTTGTGACGGCAGGCCGCCCAACAACCTGCCCGCTTGACCCTATCCCCTCCTCTCTTCTCCAGACCATCTCCGGTGATCTTCTCCCTTACCTCACCTCGCTGATCAACTCATCCTTGACCGCTGGCTATGTCCCTTCCGTCTTCAAGAGAGCGAGAGTTGCACCCCTTCTCAAAAAACCAACACTCGATCCCTCTGATGTCAACAACTACAGACCAGTATCCCTTCTTTCTTTTCTCTCCAAAACTATTGAGCGTGCCGTCTTTAGCCAACTCTCTTGCTATCTCTCTCAGAATGACCTTCTTGATCCAAACCAGTCAGGTTTCAAGACTGGTCATTCAACTGAGACTGCTCTTCTCTGTGTCACAGAGGCTCTCCGCACTGCTAAAGCTAACTCTCTCTCCTCTGCTCTTGTCCTTCTAGACCTGTCTGCTGCCTTTGATACTGTGAACCATCAGATCCTCCTCTCCACCCTCTCCGAGCTGGGCATCTCCGGCGCTGCTCACTCTTGGATTGCGTCCTACCTGACCGGTCGCTCCTACCAAGTGGCGTGGCGAGAAGCTGTCTCCGCACCACGTGCTCTCACCACTGGTGTCCCCCAGGGCTCAGTTCTAGGCCCTCTCCTATTCTCGCTATACACCAAGTCACTTGGCTCTGTCATATCCTCACATGGCCTCTCCTATCATTGCTACGCTGACGACACACAACTAATCTTCTCCTTTCCCCTTCTGATAACCAGGTGGCGAATCGCATCTCTGCATGTCTGGCAGACATATCAGTATGGATGACGGATCACCACCTCAAGCTGAACCTCGGCAAGACGGAGCTGCTCTTCCTCCCGGGGAAGGACTGCCCGTTTCATGATCTCGCCATCATGGTTGACAACTCCGTTGTGTCCTCATCCCAGAGTGCGAAGAGCCTTGGCGTGACCCTGGACAACACCCTGTCGTTCTCCGCTAACATCAAGGCGGTGACCCGATCCTGTAGGTTCATGCTCTACAACATTCGGAGAGGACGACCCTGCCTTACACAGGAAGCGGCACAGGTCCTAATCCAGGCACTTGTTATCTCCCGTCTGGATTACTGCAACTCGCTGTTGGCTGGGCTCCCTGCCTGTGCCATTAAACCCCTACAACTCATCCAGAATGCCGCAGCCCGTCTGGTGTTCAACCTTCCCAAGTTCACTCACGTCACCCCGCTCCTCCGCACACTCCACTGGCTTCCAGTTGAAGCTCGCATCTGCTACAAGACCATGGTGCTTGCCTACGGAGCTGTGAGGGAAACGGCACCTCTGTACCTTCAGGCTCTGATCAGTCCCTACACCCAAACGAGGGCACTGCGTTCATCCACCTCTGGCCTGCTGGCTCCCCTACCTCTGCGGAAGCATAGTTCCCGCTCAGCCCAGTCAAAACTGTTCGCTGCTCTGGCACCCCAATGGTGGAACAAGCCCCCTCACGACGCCAGGACCGCGGAGTCACTCACCACCTTCCGGAGACATTTGAAACCCCACCTCTTTAAGGAATACCTGGGATAGGATAAAGTAATCCTTCTACCCCCCCAAAAAAAAAATAAATAAAAATAATAATAATATAATAAAAGAGAAAAAATTAAATATACAAAATAATATTTAAATAAATAAAAAAACATTGTATAGTGGTTATCCCACTGGCTATAAGGTGAATGCACCTATTTGTAAGTCGCTCTGGATAAGAGCGTCTGCTAAATGACGTAAATGTAATGTAAATGTAATCTCAAGGATGATCAATGGAAACAGTATCCACCTGAGCTCAATTTCGAGTCTCATAGCAAAGGGTGTGAATACTTATGTAAACAAGGTATTTCTGCTGTTTTATTTTTAATACATTTGCAAAAATGTGTAAGAACCTGTTTTCGCTTTGTCATTATGAGGTATTGTGTGTAGATTGATGAGGATTGTTTTAATTTAATCAATTTCAGAATAAGGCTGTAACGTAACAAATTGTGGAAAAAATCAAGGGGTCTGAGTACTTTCTTAATGCACTGTACATATCCAAAAGTGGACCTAGAAGTTTGTCCTTAAATATCTATTGGGAGCTCATCTGGACCTTCCGCTTAACCTCCCTTCATATCGAAAATAGCATCAGATATTTCAACACCATCCAATTCCTTTTCCAGATCCAATTTAGTGTCTTCTGAAGTAGAGGGAAAATCAAGACCTGATTAGTTCAGTTCTCAGGAGATTCAGAGTTGTAAAGTGTGTTGTAGTAGGAAGCAAATGTTTGGTTTATTTCTACAGGATCCATTGATAATTGTCCTTGTAAATTATGAATTGCATTAAAGGCTGAATTTTACTAATTAATGTGCCAGGCCAGCAATTTACCAGGTTTTTCATCTTGATCATAGGACTGTTTCAGCCTAGTAAAGCTGTTTGCAGCCTTTGAGGTGGGAAGTTCTTCATACTGAGCTTTAAGACCAAATCATTCCTTGTTTACTGAGTTATCCATAAAGCTTCCTCATTTTCTGATTTATTTGATTTGAAACTGGTAACTTATAATTTGCCCCCAAATATGTGCTTTGAAAGCCTCCCATCTGGTACTCGCTGACGTTTGGTCAGTGTTCAATGTCAAATAAACATCTACAGTGAGGGAAAAAAGTATTTGATCCCCTGCTGATTTTGTACGTTTGCCCACTGACAAAGACATGATCAGTCTATAATTTTAATGGTAGGTTTATTTGAACAGTGAGAGACAGAATAACAACAACAAAATCCAGAAAAACGCATGTCAAAAATGTTATAAATGTATTTGCATTTTAATGAGGGAAATAAGTATTTGACCCCTCTGCAAAACATAATTTAGTAATTGGTGGCAAAACCCTTGTTGGCAATCAGAGGTCAGAAGTGTCTTGTAGTTGGCCACCAGGTTTGCACACATCTCAGGAGGGATTTTGTCCCACTTATCTTTGCAGATCTTCTCCAAGTCATTAAGTTTTCGAGGCTGACGTTTCGCAACTCGAACCTTCAGCTCCCTCCACAGATTTTCTATGGGATTAACGTCTGGAGACTGGCTAGGCCACTCCAGGACCTTTATGTGCTTCTTCTTGAGCCACTCCTTTGTTGCCTTGGCCGTGTGTTTTGGGTAATTGTCATGCTGGAATACCCATCCACGACCCATTTTCAATGCCCTGGTTGAGGGAAGGAGGTTCTAACCCAAGATTTGATGGTACATTGATGGTCCATCGTCCCTTTGATGCGGTGAAGTTGTCCTGTCCCCTTAGCAGAAAAACACCCCCAAAGCATAATGTTTCCACCTCTATGTTTGACGGTGGGGATGGTGTTCTTCAGGTCATAGGCAGCATTCCTCCTCCTCCAAACACGGCGAGTTGAGTTGATGCCAAAGAGCTCCATTTTGGTCTCATCTGACCACAACACTTTCACCCAGTTCTCCTCTGAATCATTCAGATGTTCATTGGCAAACTTCAGACGGGCCTATATATGTGCTTTCTTGAGCAGGGGGACCTTGCGGGCACTGCAGGATTTCAGTCCTTCACGACATATTGTGTTACCAATTGTTTTCTTGGTGACTATGGTCCCAGCTGCCTTGAGATCATTGACAAGATCCTCCTGTGTAGTTCTGGGCTGATTCCTCACCGTTGTCATTATCATTGCAACTCCACGAGGTAAGATCTTGCATGGATCCCCAGGCCGAGGGAGATTGAAAGTTATATTGTGTTTCTTCCAGTTGCGAATAATCGCACCAACTGTTGTCACCTTCTCACCAAGCTGCTTGCCGATGGTCTTGTAGCCCATTCCAGCAAAACGCATGTCAAAAATGTCATAAATTGATTTGCATTTTAATGAGGGAAATAAGTATTTGACCCCCTCTCAATCAGAAAGATTTCTGGCTCCCAGGTGTCTTTTATACAGGTAACGAGCTGAGATTAGGAGCACACTCTTAAAGGGAGTGCTCCTAATCTCATCTTGTTACCTGTATAAAAAGACACCTGTCCACAGAAGCAATCAATCAATCAGATTCCAAACTCTCCACCATGGCCAAGATCAAAGAGCTCTCCAAGGATGTCAGGGACAAGATTGTAGACCTACACAAGGCTGGAATGGACTACAAGACCATCGGCAAGCAGCTTGGTGAGAAGGTGACAACAGTTGGTGCGATTATTCGCAACTGGAAGAAACACAATATAACTTTCAATCTCCCTCGGCCTGGGGATCCATGCAAGATCTTACCTCGTGGAGTTGCAATGATAATGACAACGGTGAGGAATCAGCCCAGAACTACACAGGAGGATCTTGTCAATGATCTCAAGGCAGCTGGGACCATAGTCACCAAGAAAACAATTGGTAACACAATATGTCGTGAAGGACTGAAATCCTGCAGTGCCCGCAAGGTCCCCCTGCTCAAGAAAGCACATATATAGGCCCGTCTGAAGTTTGCCAATGAACATCTGAATGATTCAGAGGAGAACTGGGTGAAAGTGTTGTGGTCAGATGAGACCAAAATGGAGCTCTTTGGCATCAACTCAACTCGCCGTGTTTGGAGGAGGAGGAATGCTGCCTATGACCTGAAGAACACCATCCCCACCGTCAAACATAGAGGTGGAAACATTATGCTTTGGGGGTGTTTTTCTGCTAAGGGGACAGGACAACTTCACCGCATCAAAGGGACGATGGACGGGGCCATGTACCGTCAAATCTTGGGTGAGAACCTCCTTCCCTCAGCCAGGGCATTGAAAATGGGTCGTGGATGGGTATTCCAGCATGACAGTGACCCAAAACACACGGCCAAAGCAACAAAGGAGTGGCTCAAGAAGAAGCACATTAAGGTCCTGGAGTGGCCTAGCCAGTCTCCAGACGTTAATCCCATAGAAAATCTGTGGAGGGGAGCTGAAGGTTCGAGTTGCGAAAGCGTCAGCCTCGAACCTTAATGACTTGGAGAAGATCTGCAAAGAGGAGTGGAACAAAATCCCTCCTGAGATGTGTGCAAACCTGGTGGCCAACTACAAGAAACGTCTGACCTCTGTGATTGCCAACAAGGGTTTTGCCACCAAGTACTAAGTCATGTTTTGCAGAGGGGTCAAATACTTATTTCCCTCATTTAAATGCAAATCAATTAATAACATTTTTACATGCATTTTTCTGGATTTCTTTGTTGTTATTCTGTCTCTCACTGCTCAAATAAACCTACCATTAAAATTATAAACTGATCATGTCTTTGTCAGTGGGCAAACGTACAAAATCAGCATGGGATCAAATACTTTTTTCCCTCACTGTACATGGTTTGACACCAGTATTGCCAGCATTTGTTTTATTAACTGGGCTATCTAGAGTGATCTGAGAGTAGACTAAAGAAGTGAAGTAGACAAACTGCCAATGTTTTAAAGTTCTATTAAATGAGTCTGTGTAGTTACTAACCCTTGTGATAGTGAGTGGAGGATGATATGGCTTCTTCATCTGCATTGCTTGCTCTTTGGGGTTTTTGGCTGGGTTTCTATAAAGCACTTTGTGACAACTTCTGATGTAAAAAGGGCTTCATAAAATACATTTGATTGACATGTATATCACACCAACTGACTGGTTCTTCTGATGTTGTTCACACAGGAGAACATGTTGATACATTCTCTACATCCAGAGAGCAACAGCAGGAAGATCACAGAGCTAAGAGGTCTCACCACTGCCCACATTGTGAGGCGAGTTTCTCAATTCTATCAAAGTTAAAAATACACCTACAAATACACACAGGAGAGAAGCCTTACTCCTGCTCTGACTGTGTAAAATGCTTCACAACATCAGCTGAGCTAAGACTTCATCAGAGAACACACACAGGAGAGAAGCCTTACTCCTGCTCTGACTGTGGGAAGAGTTTCTCTCGACTGGACACCTTAAAACAACATGAACGTATACATACAGGAGAGAAGCCTTACTCCTGCTCTGACTGTGGGTTAAGTTTCTCTCAATCTAGCAACGTAAAACAACATGAACGTATACATACAGGAGAGAAGCCTTACTTCTGCTCTGACTGTGGGTTAAGTTTCTCTCAACCTGGCACCTTAAAAATACATGAACGTATACATACAGGAGAGAAGCCTTACTCCTGCTCTGACTGTGTAAAATGCTTCACAACATCAACTCAGCTAAGACTTCACCAGAGAACACACACAGGAGAGAAGCCTTACTCCTGCTCTGACTGTGGAAGAGTTTCTCTCAACCCTGGCGAGTTAAGAATACATGAGACGTATACATACAGGAGAGAAGCCTTACTCCTGCTCTGACTGTGGGTTAAGTTTCTCTCGACTAGACAACTTAAAACAACATGAACGTATACATACAGGAGAGAAGTCTTACTTCTGCTCTGACTGTGTAAAATGCTTCACAACATCAACTCAGCTAAGACTTAAACACCAGAGAACGACACATAAGGAGAGAAGCCTTACTCCTGCTCTGACTGTGGGTAAGAGTTTCTCTCGACTGGACACCTTAAAACAACATGAACGTATACATACAGGAGAGAAGCCTTACTCCTGCTCTGACTGTGGGTAAGTTTCTCATCAACTCTAGCAACTTAAGACTACCAGTGAACGATACACACAGGAGAGAAGCCTTACTTCTGCTCTGACTGTGTAAAAGTGCTTCACAACATCAACTCGAGCTAAGAGTTCACCAGAGAACACACACAGGAGAGAAGCCTTACTCCTGCTCTGAATGTGGGAAGAGTTTCTCTCGACTGGACAACTTAAAAATACATGAACGTATACATACAGGAGAGAAGCCTTACTCCTGCTCTGACTGTGGGTTAAGTTTCTCTCAATCTAGACAACTTAAAACAACATGAACGTATACATACAGGAGAGAAGCCTTACTTCTGCTCTGACTGTGTAAAGTGCTTCACAAACATTAACTCAGCTAAGACTTCACCAGAGAACACACACAGGAGAGAAGCCTTACTCCTGCTCTGACTGTGGGAAGAGTTTCTCTCGACTGGACACCTTAAAACAACATGAACGTATACATACAGGAGAGATGCCTTACTCCTGCTCTGACTGTGGGAAGAGTTTCTCTCGACTGGACACCTTAAAACAACATGAACGTATACATACAGGAGAGAAGCCTTACTCTTGCTCTGACTGTGTAAAGTGCTTCAAAACATCATTTGAGCTAAAAGTTCATCAGAGAACACACACAGGAGAGAAGCCTTACTCCTGCTCTGACTGTGGGAAGAGTTTCTCTCGACTGGACACCTTAAAACAACATGAACGTATACATACAGGAGAGAAGCCTTACTCCTGCTCTGACTGTGAGATGAGATTCTACAAATCTGGCAATTTAAAAAGACACCAACGTATACATAAGAAGTGGTAGTGGATTGGATACACTCTATTGTAATCCTATTGTTTCTCACTGTGAGAGAACTGTGCAGAGGTATGGGAAAGTTGTAGAATTTTAGCATCTCTTAACTGATCAGTGTGCACCTTGTCAGTTTTGCATTGCTTAGATAGCTCCTACTGTAAAGATAATGAGAGGTCTAGGATATTGAGGAAACCACGAGTACATGCATCCATGCCGTGTGTCAGCATTGCAGGATGGTGGTGGTGGTGTGGGGTGTGTTTTCATGGCAGACATTGGGCCCCTTGATAAAAGCGGAGCAACGTTTGAATGCCACAGGATATCTAAAAATCATTGTCAATCAGGTGCATCCCTTCATGGCAGAAGTTATCCATCTGCAAATATATTTTTTCAGCTGGATTATGCCCCATGCTACAAGGCTTGTCCAGGAATGGTTCCACGAACATGACAGTGAATTCAGGTTACTGCAGTGGCCTTCCAAGGCACCAGATCTCAATCCAATTGTGCATCTGTTGTAGGAGATGGAACGAGCTAATCTGAGTAGAAATCCACTGCCAGACAACTTGACACAACTGTGGGAAGCATTGCAGTCAACATGGGCCAGCATCCCAGTGGAACGCTTTCGACACCTTGTAGAGTCCATGCCCCGATAAATTGAGGCTAGAGAGGGGATGCGAGGAGGGGGCGTGGCTATGTATGTGAATCACAGTATGCAGGCAAAGAGAAGAATAACTGACCTAGAGAAAGAAGAGTTTGAGTGTCTTCAGCTCCGTCCTAAACAACACCCCAGCTCAGTTTCATCTCTGGTAGTGGAGTGCTCTAACATCCACCATGGGCACATGACAAAACACTGCAGCAGAACACTGTGGATTATCTCATAATCACTGTCCATGTGATCAGGATGTCCTCTCCCCAAATGGGTCTCATCCTGTTTGGAGACTTTAATCACCTGCCCATCAAGATGCTGACAAACTCCCATCCAGACATGAAACAAGTGGCCAAAGACAAGACCACAGAGGGGACTCCATCCTAGATCTGATCAACACAACCCACTGTACTTGCTCCTCTCGGATCCAGTGATCACAAATGTCTGCTGTTCTCTCCAAACACAACATCAGGAGGGAGAAGAGAGGTGCAGCGGAAAAAAGGACTTCTGGTAACCCAGAACAGAAAGGAGACCTTTGTACGATGTATGGCCAGTACTGACTGTTCTGCCATATATGAGGTGGAGAGCATCGATGCAAAGGTGGAGACGTTCAACTCCTGCATTCAAACTGCACTTGATGTATACATGCCAATAAGAAAACAACAACAACACTGGACAAGCCCTGGATGACTGAAAGAATAAAGGCTGCCATCAGGAAAATACAGAATATTTTCAACAGATGGGGAGAAACAATGACATGGAGAAAATACAGAAACAAAGTGCAAATGATTATCAAGGAAGCAAAGACAATCTTCTACAAAACTGAAATCCAGGACCTAAAGAAGAAAAAACCCTAAAGAATGGTGGGACTTCATTAACAATGGACTGGGACCAAAGAAAACATCAGGAGGGAGAATACAGGTCGAGGGAATTGAAGACGACGACGTGGCTGATGTTTTGAATGGCTTCTTTGCTGAGGCATGGACAAGCACCACACCTCTTGCCATCTTCCCCCTGCCCATGCCTACAAGGCAGGTTGAGCTGTGCAGCATTGGCCAGTTAAAGCAAGCTCTAAACAGACTCAGAGCAAGTAAAGCATGTGGGCCTGATGGAATTCCAGCCTGGCTACTAAAGAGCATGCAGAAGATCTAGCCCCTGTCATCAAACACATTGTTAAAACGTCCACTACTGCCAGTGGGAGGTGTTATCTGAGTGCACGAATCAGTATGACTACCTCCCAAAGTCCAGCACTTCTACCGCCCTTGTGAAAGCCACACACTCCTGGCTGACAGCTACAGACTCCATAAACCAACAATGGTGAGGGTGTTACTTGCTGATGTGTCCAAAGCCTTTGATCGAGTAGATCACCCAAAGTTTCTGCAACATCTGTCTGACATTGAACTGTGTCCATGGTTACTAGCCTGACTCCACAGCTACACCACCGAAAGAGGGCAGAGGGTGATGGCAACTGGAACATTTAGCCGTTGGTCAGAGGACCATCCACAACCTGCACCACTAATCCTAGGAGGACAGGAAGTACCAGTGGTAACAACAACCAAGTATCTTGGTTTTCATCTAGACTCTAACCTCAGTGGTGACACGTGGAGCAGCCAGTGAGAAAGGCCTCGAAATGCCTTTTTGACTGTTTCTGGAATACGGTGGAGTGCTGTTAGTTGGATGCAGTAAAAAGCAGCAGGCCCAACTAGACAGGGTGCAGAGGAGGGCCTTGAGGATCATCTCCAGAGGTGGAGCAGTCCAAACCACAGCTCCCGTCACTGCAGAGCAGGCGAGAACATGCTGCAGTGCACCTGGTGAAGGACATGCACACTCTTGACCATCCACTGAATGACCTGCTCCCTCCAAGAAGAGGTAACTGCACCACCAGGCTCCTGAGAAACAGCCACAAACTGTCCTGTATAACTGCCCGTACAAACCGCCTGCGAAACGCACTCTACCCACTGCTTTTTTTAAATCACATTTTAATATTTCAATTTCCATCATGAAAAATGTCCTGTAATGTTTCAAGTGTTCTGTATTCTACTTATGTCACATATTGTGTTATGTATTTAACAGGTAGCCTAGCGGTTTAGAGTGTTGGGCCAGTAACTGAAAGGTCGCTGGTTTGAATCCCGAGCCAACTAGGTCAAAAATCTGTCATTGTGGCCTTGAGCAAGGCAATTAACCCCAATTGGTCCTATAAGTTGCTCTGGATAAGAGCATCTGCTAAATTACAAATATGTAATGAAAAATCATGTTTGTACATTAATTTGTGCTGGGCAACCTCTTCTCTTGTGCATTAATATAACAAAGTGTTTAAAGTGAAATAGTTAGTGTCTATACAGTGCATTCTGAAAGTATTCAGACCCCTTGACTTTTTCAACAACAAAATAAAGTTACAGCCTTATTGTAAAAATGTTTTTTTTTTTACAAACAACAACAAAAAATCCCTCATCAATCTACACACAATACCCCATAATGACAAAGTGGAAACAGGTTTAGACATTTTTGCAAAACCTTATTTACATTTGTATTCCAGACCCTTTGCTATGAATCTCGAAATTTAGCTCAGGTGCATCCTGTTTCCATTGATATTCCTTGAGATGTTTCTACAACTTGATTGGAGTCCACCTGAGATAAATTCAATTGATTGGACATGGTTTGAAAAGGCACACACCTGTCTATATAACATCCCACAGTTGACATTGCATGTCAGAGCAAAAACCAAGCCATGAGGTCGAAGGAATTGTCCGTAGAGCTCAGAGACAGGATTGTGTCGAGGCACAGATCTGGGGAAGGGTACCAAAAAATGTCTGCAGCATTGAAGGTCCACAAGAACGCCGTGGCCTCCTCCATTCTTAAATGGAAGAAGTTTGGAATCACCAAGATTCTTCCTAGAGCTGTCCACCCGGCCAACTGCGCAATCGGAGGAGAAGGGCCTTGAGGAGGTGACCAAGAACCCGATGATCACTTTGACAGGGCTCCAGAGTTCAGCCCGCTTGGAGTTTGCCAAGAGGCACCTAAAGGACTCTGACCATGAGAAACAAGATTATCTGGTCTGTTGTTACCAAGATTGAACTCTTTGGCCTGAATACCAAGCGTCACTTCTGGAGGAAACCTGGCACCATGCCTACGGTGAAGCATGGTCGTGGCAGTATCATGCTGTGCGGATGTTTTTCAGAGGCAGTGACTGGGAGACTAGTCAGGATCGGGGGAATAATGAACGGAGCAAAGTACAGAGAGATCCTTGATGAAAACCTGCTCCAGAGCGCTCAGGACTTCAGACTGGGGCGAAGGTTCACCTGGCCCAGCCAGAGCCCAGACTTGAACCCGATTGAACATCTCCGGAGAGACCAGAAAATAGCTCTGCAGCAACGCTCCCCATCCAACCTGATAGTTTGAGTGGATTTGCAGAGAAGAATGAATGAAACTCCCCAAATACAGGTGTGCCAAGCTTGTAGCATCATACCCAAGAAGACTCAATGCTGTAATCGCTGCCAAAGGTGCTTCAAGAAAGTACTGAGTAAAGGGTCTGAATACTTTGATATTTCCGTTTTTTTATTAACAAATTAGGAAAAATGTCTAAAAACCTGTCTTTTGCTTTGACATTATGGGGTATTGTGTGTAGATTGATGAGGAGAAAAAACAATTAACCAACTTTAGAATATGGCTGTAACGTAATAAAATGTGGAAAAAGTCAAGGTGTCTGAATACTTTCAGATTGCACTGTATATAGCCAAGCTATCATTGACTAGGTATTGGCACCCCATGTATATAGCCAAGCTACCATTGACTAGGTATTGGCACCCCATGTATATAGCCAAGCTACCATTGCTCATCGTGTATTAATTCCTTGTTACTATCTTTTTTCCTATTATTATAATTGTTGTATTGTGTTCTCCATTGTTGGTCAACATTTCACTGTTAGTCTACACCTGTTGTTTACCAAACATGTGACAAAATGAAATGACTACGTATTTAGTTAATTGTCTTCTAAAACTATACTGAAAAAATATATAAACTTGACATGTAAAGTGTTGGTCCCATGTTTCATGAGCTGAAATATAAGATCCTGGATATTTTCCATACGCACAAAAAGCTTAATTCTCTCAAATTTTGTGCACAAATTTGTTTCCATCTCTGTTAGTGAGCATTTCTCCTTTGCCAAGATAATCAATCCACCTGACGAGTTGTGGCATATCAAGAAGCTGATTAAACAGCATGATCATTACACAGGTGCACCTTGTGCTGGGTACAATAAAAGGCCACTCTGAAATGTGCAGTTTTGTCACATAACACAATGCCACAGATGTCTACATTTTGAGGGAGTGCGCAATTGGCATGCTGACTGCAGGAATGTTCACAAGAGCTGTTGCCAGAGAATTGAATGTACATTTCTCTACCGAGAATTTGGCAGAACATCCAACTGGCTTCACAGCCACAGACCACGTGTAACCGTGCAAGCCCAGGACCTCCACATCTGGCTTCTTCACCTGCAGGATTATCTGAGACCAGCCACCCGGACAGCTGATGAAACTGAGGAGTATTTATATCTGTAATAAAGCCCTTTTAGTGGGGAAAATCATTCTTATTGGCTGATGGGTGGGCCCCTGTCATGTGAAATCCATAGATTAGGGCCTAATGAATGTATTTCAATTGACTGATTTCCTTATATGAACTGTACCCCAGTAAAATTGTTGAATGTTGTGTTTATATTTTTGTTCAGTTAGTTAAAATCTTACAAAACAACTGATGATGATTATGTTTGGAAAACGGCATTGATCTGCCAATGAAAAATAATGTTTGTACATGAATTTGTACTGGTCAACCTCTCCTTCTCTTTTGTATTCAGTTCTTCCATATTAGATCTGACAGTATGAATGGTTCTTAATGTTGTATTCTTCCATATTAGATCTGACAGTATGAATGGTTCTTATGGTTGTATTCAGTTCTTCCATATTAGATCTGACAGTATTAATGGTTCTTATGGTTGTATTCAGTTCTTCCATATTAGATCTGACAGTATGAATGGTTATTATGGTTGTATTCAGTTCTTCCATATTAGATCTGACAGTATGAATGGCTCTTATAGGCTGAGTGCCTGGAGTGTTTTGGTATGACCACAGTCAGGAGTTCTCTGACCCTGTGATCTCACCAGGACAGAACCACATGTCTCTATCACACTCCAGCCCAGAAGGTGGCAGTGATGTACCTTTAACGTTGGTCTGAACACCACCAATAAACACCATAGAAGAAGAATGCATGCTTAGCAACAACCAAGGGGCCATGCAGCTTTCCACTGTTCCAAAGACTGTCTATTATATGGAACAGGGGCGCTAGAGAGCGTGCTATGGAGTAGACGTGCATTGCTAGAGCTCCGCTCAATTTTGAAACAAATTAATATTTATCTTAACCTCTCACAACCTATAACTTCAAACAAATATGACAAAGGGAAAAGGCAACAAAAAAGGGGGCGCTAAACAAGATAATTGGAATGGAATAGACAACGAACCAATTTCAACGTCGCCGACCCACGAGGAGCTAGCTGAAGAGGCTCCTTTTTGAATCTGCGTATTCCTCCAGGGCTTAGCTGTCCTGGATCTGCACAGCTCTGCGAGGGCCTGGGATCGGGAGAGACACTTAAGTGTTTTAGTACTATATCTCTTGACACAATGATGAAAATAATCATGGCCTCTAAACCTTCAAGCTGCATACTGGATCCTATTCCTACTAAACTGCTGAAGGAGCTGCTTCCTGTGCTTGGCCCTCCTATGTTGAACATAATAAACAGCTCTCTATCCACCGGATGTGTACCAAAACTCACTAAAAGTGGCAGTGATAAAGCCTCTCTTGAAAAAGCCAAACCTTGACCCGGAAAATATAAAAAACTATCGGCCATATCGAATCTTCCATTCCTCTCAAACATTTTAGAAAAAGCTGTTGCGCAGCAACTCACTGCCTTTCTGAAGACAAACAATGTATACGAAATGCTTCAGTCTGGTTTTAGACCCCATCACTGCACTGAGACTGCACTTGTGAAGGTGGTAAATGACCTTTTAATGGCGTCAGACCGAGGCTCTGCATCTGTCCTCGTGCTACTAGACCTTAGTGTGCCTTTGACACCATCGATCACCACATTCTTTTGGAGAGACTGGAAACCCAAATTGGTCTACACGGACAAGTTCTGGCCTGGTTTAGATCCTACCTGTCGGAAAGATATCAGTTTGTCTCTGTGAATGGTCTGTCCTCCGACAAATCAACTGTACATTTCGGTGTTCCTCAAGGTTCCGTTTTAGGACCACTATTGTTTTCACTATATATTTTACCTCTTGGGGATGTTATTCGAAAACATAATGTTAACTTTCACTGCTATGCGGATGACACACAGCTGTACATTTCAATGAAGCATGGTGAAGCCCCAAAATTGCCCTCGCTAGAAGCCTGTGTTTCAGACATAAGGGAAGTGGATGGCTGAAAACTTTTTACTTTTAAACTCGGACAAAACAGAGATGCTTGTACTAGGTCCCAAGAAACAAAGAGATCTTCTGTTAAATCTGACAATTCATCTTGATGGTTGTAAAGTCGTCTCAAATAAAACTGTGAAGGACCTAGAGCGTTACTCTTGACCCTGATCTCTCTTTTGACGAACATATCAAGACTGTTTCAAGGACAGCTTTTTTCCATCTACGTAACATTGCAAAAATCAGAAATTTTCTGTCCA
This sequence comes from Coregonus clupeaformis, assembly GCF_020615455.1. Taxonomy (NCBI): domain Eukaryota; kingdom Metazoa; phylum Chordata; class Actinopteri; order Salmoniformes; family Salmonidae; genus Coregonus; species Coregonus clupeaformis. The sequence goes on from NW_025535046.1 coordinate 89,275, forward strand.
AAAATGATGCAGAAAAATTAATCCATGCATTTGTTACTTCTAGATTAGACTACTGCAATGCTCTATTTTCCGGCTACCCGGATAAAGCACTAAATAAACTTCAGTTAGTGCTAAATACGGCTGCTAGAATCCTGACTAGAACCAAGAAATTTGATCATATTACTCCAGTGCTAGCTTCCCTACACTGGCTTCCTGTTAAGGCAAGGGCTGATTTCAAGGTTTTACTGTTAACCTATAAAGCGTTACATGGGCTTGCTCCTACCTATCTTTCCGAGTTGGTCCTGCCGTACATACCAATACGTACGCTTACGGTCACAAGACGCAGGCCTCCTAATTGTCCCTAGAATTTCTAAGCAAACAGCGGGAGGCAGGGCTTTCTCCTATAGATCTCCATTTTTATGGAACAGTCTGCCTACCCATGTGAGAGACGCAGACTCGGTCTCAACCTTTAAGTCTTTACTGAAGACTTATCTCTTCAGTAGGTCATATGATTGAGTGTAGTCTGGCCCAGGAGTGTGAAGGTGAACGGAAAGGCTGGAGCAACGAACAGCCCTTGCTGTCTCTGCCGGGCCGGTTCCCCTCTCCACTGGGGTTCTCTGCCTCTAACCCTGTTGCAGGGGCTGAGTCACTGGCTTGCTGGTGCTCTTTCATGCCGTCCCTGGGAGGGGTGCGTCACTTGAGTGGGTTGAGTTACGACGTGATCTTCCTGTCTGGGTTGGCGCCCCCTTGGTTTGTGCTGTGGTGGAGACCTCTGTGGGCTATACTCGGCCTTGTCTCAGGATTGTAAGTTGGTGGTTGGGGATATCCCTCTAGTGGTGCGGGGCTGTGCTTTGGCGGAGTGGGTGGGGTTATATCCTTCCTGTTTGGCCCTGTCCGGGGGTTTCTTCGGATGGGGCCACAGTGTCTCCGGACCGCTCCTGTCTCAGCCTCCAGTATTTATGCTGCAGTAGTTTATGTGTCGGGGGGCTGGGGTTAGTTGGTTATACCTGGAGTACTTCTCCTGTCTTATCCAGTGTCCTGTGTGAATTTAAGTATGCTCTCTCTAATTCTCTCGTTCTCTCTTTCTCTCTGAGAACCTGAGCCCTAGGACCATACGTCAGGACTACCGGGCATGATGACACCTTGCTGTCCCCAGTCCGCCTGGCCTTGCTGCTATTCCAGTTTCAACTGTTCTGCCTGCGGCTACGAAACCCCCTACCTGTCCCAGACCTGCTGTTTTCAACTCTAAATGATCGGCTATGAAAAGCCAACTGAGAGACCTGAGCCCTAGGACCATATCGTTGGGACTACCGGCCGTGGTGACTCCTTGCTGTCCCCAGTCCGCCTGGCCTTGCTGCTATTCCAGTTTAAACTGTTCTGCCTGCGGTTATGGAACCCCTACCTGTCCCAGACCTGCTGTTTTAAACTCTAATGATCGGCTATGAAAAGCCAACTGAGATTTATTCCTGATTATTATTTGACCATGCTTGTCACTTATGAACATTTTTGAACATCTTGGCATGGTTCTGTTATAATCTCCACCCAGGCACAGCCAGAAGAGGACTGGCCACCCCTCATAGCCTGGTTCCTCTCTAGGTTTCTTCCTAGGTTTTGCCTTTCTAGGGAGTTTTTCCTAGCCACCGTGCTTCTACACCTGCATTACTAGCTGTTTGGGGTTTTAGGCTGGGTTTCTGTACAGCACTTCGAGATATTAGCTGATGTAAGAAGGGCTATATAAAATAAAATTGATTGATTGATAGCTTCCAAGAGTTCCCCACAGATCCTACTCAAAGTGACATACTGGCTGCCATAAACGCACTAAGCAAGAAGGTAGACACAAGGTTGGCTGATATCTCAAAGAGTATTGGGACTTTGGCCGAAACTGTGAAGGCAACTAAGGGAAGGGTGCACGAGGTTGAGCAGACGACAATCGATCACGAGGCCAGGCTACAGGACATAGAGAAACAGTGCGCAACGTTCAAAAATGACAACAAAACCCTGAAGGCCCGACTGGAAATGCTCGAGTCGCATTCAAGACGCCAGAACATCCGAATATGTGGGATCCAGGGAGGACACTGAGAAAGGGAAACCCACTGAATTTGTCTCGGAGCTGATACCGGCATTGCTGGGGAGTGAACACTTCAAAACGGCCATCCTGATCGACCGCGCACACAGAGCACAGGCAAGCCGGCCAAGGGCGGGCCACCAAGGCCATTCATTGTAAGGCTGCACTATCCCCACACCAGGGATCTTATCCTCAAGCTGGCTAGTCAAAAGTTCCCCCTTAACTACAACGGAGCCAGGGGTGTCTCTTACCCAGATCTTAACTTGGAGGTGAGGAACCAACGGAAAGAGTATGATGAGGTACGCAACAAATGCAGGGCGGCCAACATCCGATATGGATTCCTCTTCCCAGCCCGGTTTAAGGTGACAGTCGAGGGATCAACACGACGCTTTGACAACGCAAAAGAGGCCGATCTGTTCTTGACAAGCAAGCTCCCCGGCTGAGGATACAGAAGCGGCTGTGCCAGCAGGCTAAATGGCCAAATACAGGCCAGGAATGTGTGTGAATTGAATTTCCGGCCTATGTCTTTTCGATCAGAAGATCAGAAATTGGGACTTATATGATAGGTGAGATGTTGTGGCTAATATAGCATTGTTTGGCATGTCATGTTTTAGCGCCACTCACCCCCTAACATGAGAGTTAAGTTAAGTGTTATTTAATATTAGTTTATATGCGGAGCATCTATAGAAGACGAGTTAGTTCAAGCTTTATGTCTAGACACCCTAACGTTTGTGTGTTAGCCAAGGAGTGCTTCGTTTGGGGAAGTCACTCAGTAAAGGGGACGGGAGGGGGGATGGGGTCTGTGTTTTATGTTCACGTTTATTAGTACAGGTGGCATGACAAGCTTCGCACGGCGGGGACGTTTTTTCTTCTGGGTTTTGTATGACAGCAGCAATTTGCTTTAAAATAAGAAATGCCACATAGTGACCGAGCACAGAGTAGACCAGGTGGAATAAAGATAGTCAGCTGGAACTGTAATGGATTAGGGCATGTCGTGAAACGAACTAAGGTTTTTTCTCATCTTAAATCACTGGGTGCTGACATAGTGCTTCTTCAAGAAACTCATATTAAACGCACCGCGCCAGGCCAAGCTACGAGTCGGCTGGATCGGTCAGATATACCAGTCTAACTTTGATGCAAAAAGCGAGAGGGGTAGCAATCCTGATAAGGAAAAACATTCCTTTTGTTTACTCAACCTCGATTTCAGATCCTAATGGTCGGTATATTATTGTGGCTGGTACACTGAATTCAAAACCAATAACCTTGGTCAATTTATATGGACCCAACTTCGATGATCCATTATTTTTTCAAAGGGTATTTAAAGGCCATACCAAATATCTCGGATACAAGTGTTATTGTTGGAGGTGACTTTAACTGTACGTTAGACCCTCTTTTAGATAAACAGCTATCAAGGTCACTTCAACAATCAAATGCCAGTGTCTGTCTAAATACATTGATGACAAACCTTAACATTGTCGATATTTGGAGACTGACGCACCCAACAGACAGGGATTATTCTTTCTTTTCATCAGTTCATAAATCATATTCCAGAATTGACTATTTTTGTTGGACTCCAAACTAATTTCAGCAGCTGAGTCGGTTACCTATCACCCCATTCTAATTACGGACCACTCTCCTCTGTCCATGGTGCTGAAACTCGACAATATGTCGACAGGTCGGCGACCGTGGCGCTTTAGACGCATACCTGTTGAAAGATGAGGCTTTTTGTCAGTATTTGAAGGAGCAGATTGCCTTTTTCCTCAGTACTAACGACACGGGGGATGTTGACGACTCCACCCTTTGGGAATCTCTAAAGGCTGTGATTAGAGGTTACATTATTTCTTATACTTCAGAGAGTAAGAAACGTGCCAATACTAGGCTGAGAGAAATTGAAAGAGAGTTAGGGGAACAGGAGAACGTTTTTAGGACAAATTCCTCGTATACAGTCCTTGAGAAGATCACAAAGTTAAAGTATGAATACAATACCATCCTTTCGAAACGGGTGGGCTCTTTACTTGCTAGAACGCAACAAAGTTATTTTGAACTGGGGGACAAACCACATAAATTATTAGCAAGACAGCTAAGGCATGTACAAGCATCTAGAGCTATTCACAAAATAAAAGACAAGAAGGGTAAAATAGTAACAGATCCGCAGGACATTAATAAATGCTTTGCACAGTTTTACTCAGAGCTATACCAATCAAAATGCGATGCTACTGATCCACAAACTATGGAACGCTTTCTCTGCTGATTGTGAACTTCCTAAACTAGACAGGGGGCAGCTGCCGCACTCGATGCAGGGATAACCTTAGATGAAATTAACACAGCGATAGCACAATTTCCAAACAGCAAGGCTCCTGGGCCCGATGGATATGTAATAGAATTCTACAAGAAGTACTGCGCTAGTCTATCTCCACTTATGCTGCGAATGTTTCCAACAATCCAAAGAAAATACCAAACTCCCGCAAACACTGTATGAGGCTACAATAGCCCTGATCTTGAAAAGATAGAGATTCCATGGAGATGTCGTCGTATCGCCCCGTGTCGCTACTCCCCATAGAAAACAAGGTGTTGACAAAGATATTGGCAAACCGATTTAAAAAATATATTTCCGACATCATACACCCCTGACCAGACAGGTTTCATCCCGGGCCGACATATATACTACAATTTGAGACGCCTTTTCAACGTAATGTATCATGATCATAAAGTTGAGGCAGTGGTAATAGCTCTTGATGCAGAGAAGGCGTTTGATCAGATTGAGTGGAAGTATATGATGTCGGTTCTGGAGCATTTCGGATTTGGAAAGGAATTTATTAATTGGATAAGAATTATTTATGCACACCCAATGGCGTCCGTGGTGACCAATCAGGAAATGTCGTGAGTCATTCCGCCTGTTCAAGGGGTGCCGACAGGGGTGCCCTATTCGCCTGCTCTCTTCGCTATAGCCATGGAACCCCTTGCTACGCGCATTCGGGCATGTGCCGATATAGCTTCTGTTAAAATAAAAGACACACAGCACAAAATTTCCCTATATGCAGACGATGTTCTTTTGTTTTTGTCCAAGCCTAAAACTTCTATTCCACCATTACTTAACTTGATAGACACATTCGGCTCCTTCTCTGGCTACAAGATAAACTGGCAAAAAGTGAGCTGATGCCAATATCACGGCCTGTGGATATGCAATTTCTGCAATCTACCCCGTTTAGAACAGTGAGGGACAAGTTCACAAGCCTTGGCATTGTAGTGACAAGAGACCTTGACCAGCTATTGAAAGTGAATTGGGACATGAAAATATATCAGCTTAAACAAAAATATAGATTTCTGGAAAACTCTGCCTATTTCCTTGGTTGGTCGTATAAACGCTATTAAAATGGTTGTCCTACCCAGGTTTCTTTACCTCTTCCAATGTCTACCCAATTTCATACCACAAAGCTATTTTAAGAAACTGGATTCAATAGTAACTCCATTTTTATGGGATAACAAGGCAGCCAGAATTGCAAAGAAGCATTTATGCAAGTACAAGATAGAGGGGGCTTTGGCCTTCCTCACTTCAAACTGTATTATTGGGCTGCTAATCTGAACATTGTGTCTTTCTGGAGGGAAAGTTTACCTGAGATGAGACGGAAGGATATGCCTTCATGGCTTTTGATTGAGCAGGCCTCCTGTCAACGTTCCTCACTCCCTGCACTTGTTAATAGCCCATCATATGTGAAAAAGCCACTTATGACTCCTAACCAGTCATTGGTCATGACTCTTAGGATCTGGAAACAGATTAGGGATTTTCTTAACATACCCACTGTTTACATAGACAGCCCGATTAGCCTGAATCATGCTTTCCACCCTGCATTGGATGATGTGGTGTTTTCACAGTGGAGGGAGAAGGGGCTCACAACAATTGGTAATCTATACATAGATGGTCAGTTAGCTTCATTTCAACAACTACAGGCAAAGTTCAACATGCCAACAACACATTTTTTCAGATACCTCCAAATCAGGGAATTTCTTAAGGACACATATCCCACAGTATGGCATGAAGCCAAATAGTCCTACATTAGATAGCTTGATCCTTGTCAAATCCCCACTCAAAAGGGTCGGTCTCTAGACTGTATGATGTGCCACAGGCCCACATAGAGGTATCCACAGACACCATTAAAAGGGCTTGGGAACAAGAACTTGGTTCAGAAATCTCAAATGAGGACTGGATAGAAGCTCTCAGGAATATAAACCACAGTTCAGTGAATGCCAGACACAACCTTGTACAGTTTAAGGTGATACACAGGTTACACTACTCAAAAGTAAAACTGCATAAAATATTCCCGGACACCTCACCACTGTGTGAGAGGTGCAAGCAGGAGGAGGGGACGTTGTCCCACTTATTCTGGACATGCCCTAAATTACATGCTTACTGGGCTCTCATTTTTGATTACTTATCTAAGGCCTTTGATAGAGTTCTAGCCCCAGACCCATTGATCGCTCTGTTTGGTACAGTTGATGGGAATAACCAGGAGGGGAAAGCTGTCTCTCTTTGTACTCTATTAGCCAAAAGGCTCATATTGCAATTTTGGAAATTGGAGACTGTACCTACCTTTGAAATGTGGTTACGGGATTTAGGGAATGTAATCCATATGGAAAAGATTCGATACAACACCTCCAATAGAAGTCCATTGTTTTACAAAATATGGCAGCCGATACTGGATAAATGGTCTAGTCCCGCTTCATAACTGGGCTGACGATCTGCTGCTACTCTGTGCTGTACTCCACTCAATATTTATTTTTGGCTGAACTACACTGCTTGTAATGACTATATGCTGTCTTCTTATACATGTACCACCTAATAGGATTTTGTTTTATTTTGTGTATGTGTGAGTTAACTTTTGTTTTGTCCTCTAAACTGGCCATCCCATCCAACAGTACAATGAATGTCATTGTTTGTATTGCTGTCTTTTTTACTTTATTTTTATTGGAAAATAATAAACATATTATAAAAATAAAAAGAAAACACTGAACACCGTCTCTTAACATCTGTGACAACAAGGGGTTAGTTTCCAGACTTTGGTACATCCCTGCGTGCTTCCCATGAGCCTTCAGACACATCACCTCCCCAACATTCCCAGACCCAGTGTGTAACCCCCGAGGTAGACTTCCATTAACCTCCCACTCAGGACAGAGTAAAAATCTGAGCCATCACCCAAAAAGAGGTGGAGCACTAACATCTGACTCTCACAACCAGATTCAGCTTGGACGATCAATAAAGGTTAGGACCTTACACTGCTCAGGCAGGGAAACTCATGGAGGGGAGGGCAGGAGGAAAGACTTGAACTCAGTTGCAGTAAATGGTGATAGATCTATTCTGGACCAATCTGCCATTAAAAGGCACTAATGACTCGGAGCAGTCCATTATCACTGAAAGTGGATGATGGTACATCAAAAGACAGAGGGGGGTATAGTGGAACAAACAGCCTAACCCTCCCAGTGCTTGCAAACTCAGGACTAGCAAACGACTCATCCAGGAGTTTGACCTGTACACCATTGGTGTAGCTGGAAGACACCCCCCTCTACCCCACACTAAAATCCCCAGTATAATACGCTTATGGATTTGAGAAATCTTCCATGGCTTAACAACAGAGCACTAAAATACAATGTAATTAGTGATTCAAATACTCAAAAATAAATGCAATAAACAAATTCATCAAAACACGTAAATAAGCACGAATACTGTATCTAATGAATATGTAATTCACTTTCACTGTTTGCAGTGAATTATAAATAAAAATACATGCGCAGGTGTGGCACTCATCCACATGCAGCCAGCCTCCGGTGGGCTGAGCCGACCAGTCGGGCAGGTCACGTAATTAGACACTGCCACAACTGGAATTCTGATGGTTGGGATAATTATTTGACCTGCCACACGAAGAGACAACACACAATATGTTAGCTCTTGGTGCAGCCAGAGCTCGGCACCTTAGTTAGCTGAAGGTCAGGAAAAGAGAACAGGTGCTGCATGCACACATTCAGTGCCTAACAACACACTATACAATACAAGTCAAATGATATAAAAATATAATTCTGACAAAAATAAATGACATATCTGTACAAGAAGAGACAACACACAAATAGCTTAGCCCTTGGCGCAGCCACAGCTCTTGGGCACCTGCTGGAGCACATAGAAAACTCACTGTCTAATCAGAGACTTCAACACATTAGTTCCACAATGAGTTATCAACCTGCCCATCAACAATAAGCACTGGGACTACATGACAGAAGCATAAAGTTGAATTTTTAAGTACACATGCCCACTGCTAGTTTGGTGGTTTCACCACAACCCACCAGGATGATGTCTGGAAGGAGTAGAACCCTGGCACTCCTGCCCTCCTCAACCGAGGTGTAAATATTCAAGCACGCAGAGTAGTACTATGGGACCCACTCATCTAAAATCCCCCTCAGCTCAACTTCTTATCCTGCAGTACTAGTTTAGCAGGGGGTAAAACAAACTGTCATTCTGAGAAGTGTTGAAAATGAGTGTTTGGGAAAACAGAAGAATAAAAGAGGATATATATCAGTGATGGAAAATAAGAATGCCAATGCCAGAATGGAGTTTTAGTTTTCTGAGACCCGCCAGTCATGTCACAATTCAGGGTTCTGTCGCTGCTCAGCCTCACTACAGTAGAGCTCATGTGGCCCGGAGAAAAGCACCTGAAAATGGGATTGACAGTGAGGTAGGATTAGTGTTCACAGTCAGGGAACTGCAGTGAGCGGGGAACTGTTTAGGGGCCTCTACATTTAACATGTTTAATTATTTAGCAGAGACTCTTATCCAGGAGCCACTTACAGTTAGTGCAAGGGAGGACATAAATAACGAGGTGGAACGTTACTAAACATAAGAAACACGACAGGAAGAGTAGCTAAAAGCACGGGAATATGGTAATAGAGAAACGTTAAAGACAAACAGAAATAACCAGGACCACTTACAAATGCTAAGGTGACACACACACCCTTTATAACCGTGATTGAGCCCTGGGAATGCGATTGGGAAGGGAATGAAACAGGGAGAAGAGAGGAGACCTGGACAAAGCGGAGAGGATAAAAACCCCCCTCAACGTGACTTAAGACAAAGGAGATGATTGTGACTACAGGGAAAGGGAAACATTCTCACGACGGGGCTGTAGGGAACAGGTTGAGCTAGCTCTCAAGTTCGGATATAACGAACTATCATGGTCAAAACACACCAAGACAGTGTGAAGAGGGCAACGACAAAGCCTATTCCTCAGGAGATTGGAAAAGATTTGGCACAGGGTCCTCAGATCCTCAAAAATTATACAGCTGCACCATCGAAAGCATCCTGACTGGTTGCATCACCGGGCCAGGGGGATGGCAACCGCTTGGCCTTCCGACCGGCAAGGCACTACAGAGGGTGGAAAGTGGTACGGCTAGCACATCACTGGGGCCAAGTTCTGCCATCCAGGACCTCTATACCAGGCGGTATGAGGAAGGCCCCAAAATTGTAAAGACTCCAGCCATATAGATGATCTCTGCTACACATTGGCATGGAAAGGGAGTGCCAAGTTAGGTCCAAAAGACTTCTCAACAGCTACCCCAAGCCTTAAGACTCTGGAACAGCTAATCATGGCTACCCATTGATATTTGCACTGCCCCCACTCTATCCTTTTATGCTGCTATGTTAATTATTTATGAACGTTAACTGTACTCACATGTAAATTCAACTACTTTAATTCAGTCAGGTGCCCCGTGACATTGACTCTGCACCGTATCCCTGTATATATAGCCTTCCTACTGTTATTTTATTTATTTTTTTTAACACATTAAAAATAAATGTTGGGTAAGGAGTAAAATAGTTTTTTTAGGAATAAAATTTATTGATTGATTTGAAATGTATTTTGATTAATTGGTAATGATATTAGTATGGACCTTGGGGTGGATAGGCAATATAAAGGTAATGTATCGAAAGCACGCATGTGCAGACACAGAGGATTGGAATACCACACCCCCTCGGCCTGGCTGCTTAAATATAGATAACTGATAAGAAGCATGAATTATTTGAGAGATATAAAGACTTCTATAGAGTTAATGATAGATAAAACAATAGACTGAGTAAATATTATACGGTTACAATGAACTGTAGTTCACTAGGAAATGACCTGTGACTAGGGTAAAAAAACCAAAATTCCCAGGAATTGGGAAGATTCAGAAATCAGAACGGAATAAGAGAAAATTAAAGGAAAAAAAACATGGTGACCTTTGATTAGCTGGATGACCTTTATTGGGATGTCAAACCTGAGGAAGGCAAGGATAGTTGAGTTGGCACCAAGTAGGACTCATAACATCAGACTGGAGCAGAGCTCTGGTGTCCCCACTCAAGACCATATAGAACTAGGAGGGAAGAGGGAGGAGGAGGAGGAGGAAGAGAGGAGGAGGAGGATAGGAAGAGAGGAGGAGGAGGGATAGGAAGAGAGGAGGAGAGAGTGAGCAGGGACAAAACAAAATGTAATGAAAAGAGGCTAGTTATAGAGTAGTGAAGTTGTTTGATTGACACTAGTTTATATTGACAGACCTGGTCAGGAGAGACTAGTTATAGATAGGGATTTCAGGAGTTTCTGGTGCTAATGTGGTAGGGAAATTCTTGGTCCCACTTATATAGTAAGGTTGAGTTAAAGCATGAATATGATGCCAGCTGAGAGGAAGGAGAGGCTGACCTGGATGTGGCAGGCAGCAAAAGTAGTGATCAGGCACACCCCTTTACCCATGGGGGTGGGGCAGGAGGATGTAACCCTCACCAGCTAGAGCCCCGCTCAATGGCTGCACCTGGCAGAGGGACACAGACAGAGGGCACTGCCAATGATTTAACAGACTGGCTCTTTCACAACTGGGATGATTCAGCTGAGCAAAACGCCGTGCAACGCTCAGATAGAAATAAGTGGCATGAGAAATCGAAGTCGGAAGGTGGTGAATGAGAAATCGTGTAAAAATTTGTGATTGAAGCGGCCCGAAGAATGAACCGGGTACAGTGCTATATGTGTTAAACCCAAAGTATTGATCTCTTTGGACAGACGGACGAAATATATAGGCAGTAGCGGTAACAGACTGGGATATGACAACTTTGTCGGCACGCTGATTTTTCACTCACTAATCATTTGGACAACCGAGGTGCTAATCTAATTCAGGAACGGGAGGTGGGAAGCCATAAATCCTGCCCGGAAAACTAGAACAGGGGTGGGAGAGTAAGAAGTGGGAAAGATTTAAAGAATCCAAGTATTGAGAATATGCAAGATTTTTGTTTCCCAGATTATCTGGCTATTAAAAGGAATGCTTACCCTTACAATGATGAGTAAAGGCGTTGGCCTTTCAGGACGCCAGTGCTTGAGATGGCCATATGGTATATTACAGGAGGAGGTGGATTAGAGGGCATTCTGACAAAGGAAATAATAAATAATAGGTCAAACATTAAACATGTTACTCTAGCAACCTTTATTGCAATGAAATAAAATGAAGGTATAATATTGTATTTCTGATGAGAATATTTTGATATAGAGCTATATTTTCTAAGTAATTTAATTTTGGTTTACTTAGACGTTAAAAGGTATAACAAGATAAAATAAAAATGACTACGGTGATGTGAATCTGAGAGGTATGTTGATATTCAATAGTAAATATTAGTATATATTTTAAATGGATGAAAGACAGTGATGGCTACTCAATCCTGGCTCTGCCTCCTGTCCAATTTAGCATTGACTATGTCCCCAGATATGCCTGTAGCATAAAGTACTCTGACGTCCATAGATGCTAGTGCAAGTGATGCTAGAAGACAAACACCCATTAGATCAAAAGGCTGTGCTGTGCCTTATGAAGCAGTATAGGTAATATTTGCTAAGCTGGAAAATTAGAGGTAGAAAAACAGACAAAGTGATACAAATGATAGGAAGAGGACTACACAGAGGAGTAGAGTAGATTGTATACCTCACCACTCGAGGAGATTAAGTATCAGATGGTTAGACCCTAGAGAGAAACTTACTGTACAATCTGCAGTTGCTCCACCTGACAGAGAAAGAGGACCACAAAAACAAATTATTTCCTTTTCAGCAATTAAACTGCTAGAATTTCCAGACAGAGATTCTCCATTGAGTTTGCTTTTAGGCCATGACTAGGCTTAATTCGTGTCCGATATCATACCCAATGTTCACTAGTCAGAAATGTGGGAATGGTATGTGGAAACTCTTGGAACGTCCCAGGGGTCTCTTGGTTTTGAATCAGAGGAGCCTCCAATAATAATCACAGGCCTACAGAGAGAGAGTATACACAAATGACATCAACTGACAAGCTGAGATAGTTTGGAGTCCTCAGATCATTTTTGTGCAGGGGAAAATGGATAGTATCCTTTCTTGAAAGGCACTGAATGATGTGAGCAGGCCTGCTTGGAGTTTTTAGCATACCAAGTTCATGTTAGCGGGGATCTCCACTCAAGTGAATGGATGAGTCCTGTCCAGACACAACCAGACATGCACCTGGAGAGAGGAACAGACAGACAGAGGGAAAGACAGGAAGACAGGCAGACAGAACACAAAGGTAGACAGACAGGCAGACAAATTAGCAATGCAAAATATGAAACTGACTCCTTAATACATTACACGCTCTGTAGTCTATGTAAGGGTAGTTAATATCATATGATTTGGGGAGAGCTGGGTTTAGTTGTTATTGCATTATGCATTCTCACATACTTCTGATTCCTGAGGGTTTGGAGGTGCCATAGCTACTTCAATGACTGGAACACTGAATCAACATTAAACAAATTAATTAGAGAGATACATGTAGATACAGTATATTTAAATTTTAAAAAACATTTTTAGTATTTAGCAGAGATCATAGATATATGAATATAAATGTATTAGATTTTTTGCATTGACACACACATTGGCATGCATAAAAGGTGAAAAATGAACTCACGCCGTGCAGAACGTTTTGCCTGTTTTCACACGCATCACGAACACATCACTTTACAAAAATGGAGACTGTGTTTTCAAACTCGACGGGTAGATGGGCGAGGGAGCCATTGAACCATATGCGCTGCACTAGAATGACAGAAGAAATACCACTGTCGCGAAAGTAACATGAGATGAAACGGTACTACCTCAAGAAGTCTGATAAGAAGCTGAGCTTGAGATAGGTATGTAATCAATGAAATTCGCCCAATTGAATACTCACCTCTTAAACTTTAAATTTGAAATAAATTATTGTTTAGTGGTGTGAACATGATTTAGGGTGGTGAATGTAAACTAGTGATTTACAGTAAGATGTATTAAACAAGAATTGAATATAAATACAGGAAATGTGTAATAGAAGTAGGTATGTTTTTTGTAACTGAGAAAGTAGAGTTATGTAAAACCACAATATGACTATTTTAATTGTTTAAGGTTTCAAAGATGTCCAGGAAGAGACCTTTTGTACAGGACAAAAGCGTGAAACCCTTTTATTTTATTTAAAGAATTAGCTAAGTGGAGAAAGACAGACAAACATGTTACTGACAGAACAGCCAGAACGATTGATAGAAACGACAGGACAACAGACAGAGGGAGCAACACAAAGGACAGAGAGAGCAGGAGACAGGACAGACTGGACAAACAAGCAGAGGAGCAACAGAAGATAGATTGACGCCCATGCAGAGGGAGCAACAAAGATACAGGACAAAAGAACAACAACAGGTTGGAGATGGAAGGAGACACAGAGGGACAGACAGAAGAGACTCCCCAATCCAACACCAGGGCTAGAAGAGTGTGCCTGGGCTGGAGCAGCAAAGATATTTTAAAATGAGTGGACCCTTATGGTCATGTATTACCAGAGGGAGTCAACACGCATACTGGGTGCAGTTGCCGTATTGAAAACTAATTGACTGTGGTGTGGAAGTAGTGCGCCATATAAAAAGCAAAGGCTAACAAGATAAGCAATGAGCCCTTCAGTCCACAGCCACAATATCCTGCAATATGCAATGGCTGCCATTGTTGGTGGGTATGTCTGCACAAGAGGTTAAGTGTATGATATGTGTAATGATTCTGTTGGCAAGGTTCAGTCAAGAGTTTTGTGTTTAGCTGATCAGAAAGTATGGTGATAGTTTTGATTAATTTAGTGTTTGTATTTAGTGTAGTAAGTCAGTTTTTTTAATTTGAGATCTTAGTTGTGAATGTGGTTTGCCCATTATGAGAAGGTTTTTAATAAAGGGAGGATTTATAATTAATTTTAAGATAAGAAGGGGTGAGGTAAAATGACAGTTGGGGAGTAAATCCCAGCCTATGACTAGGGTCTAAAAGAATGTTTTGAGATTCGAAGACAGCGCAGGAGCACAGGTGTGCGAGGACTCAAGTCATCCTTTGGCATTACTAATGAAGCACTCGCATTCATATTTCTAAGCACAGGAGCCAAGAAGGAGGATGAAAGAGCCCAGATACTTGATGTGGATGGGTGAATGATACTGGTATTTCACAAACTATTTGAGATTTTTTTATCTTCAAAACATGTGCTTTTGGGGTTTTAAAAAATAATGAAATTTGTAATTAATTTGTATTATAGGAGTGGAGGGAAGATGAACCCGCTTATGTCGGGTTTCATGGGCAGCAAAGGTGTACCAGTTTTAAATATGTGCATGAATAAGTGAGAGTGAGCTGGGTAGCAAGTGAGATCTTACTTAAAATTAAAACTCCACCATAGAGGAGCATGGCATTGGGAGAACTGAAATTGTAGTTACAACAGAAGAATATTGGACCAAGAAATTCCATTGCCTAGGATGTAGAAGATCCAACACCTAATTCATGGTTGTCCTTGTCATGTGGCACACATAACATCGCCAAAGCTGCAGGAGGGGATTTTTAAAAGATTTTTATAGTACGATTTATCTTTGTACATGTAACTTTATTATTAATATGATTGACTGAATGTAGTAGGATTGGGATTTAATTGAGGGTGGTTTTGATTTGGAATGTGGTAGAATGGTTATGGTTCAAGGGTGGTATAAATGGAAAGGATACAAAGTTGAATTGCTATGTAATACTGAAATGCTGAGCTGGGTAGAAAATAAGTGCAGATGGATTTAATGTCTAAAAACAGAGTTTTGTGAGTATGAAGCAGGAGTACATGGAGGTTATTGGTCCGGGTTGGCTGATCGAAATGTGGACCAGGATCCTGATGGCTGCATGAACCTCTACAGTTACTTGCTATAAATTGAAGTATGGTTAATTTTCAATTCATTATAGAACTACATGGATTATAATCAGATACTTGTATTAATGACAACCTCTTTTGTTTTTGTGTTATTTATTGATTTGATTCAAGATGAAAATCAGGCCAGGTTAAGAGACTTGTGCAGACATTCACTGACCTCATGACAGAAGTGTGTCTGCTGTTCTTCCAAGCCACCGTACCAACTTTCAATTTCTTCTGAACTTGCTGCTTCAGAGAGAGCAGTATAATATTTTTTAATGATGAGGTGGGATTGGATTTGTTGATTTTTTATCGTGTGTGATATCTGGCAGGGTGTCCCCTAAAACAGGTAATTTCTTTATTTTTAAGTGTTAAGTAGGGATAGTTATAGTGTTCAAGTTTATGGTTCAGCAGCTCTGCAGTGCCATGAGGAGTTGAGAAATTGCCCTTGAAATAAAATAAATGATATATATACTAAACATGTGATATGTGATATTTAGCTCTGTACCTTATACGATATGCTGTATTGGGTTAAAAATGTAAACTTAAAGATTATTGACAGATAGAAATCACACCACAGCATATTACAGAATGTTTTGGATAAGGTGGACTATGCAATTAAGAAGCTGCCACTGGAAGAGACACTGATCAAGCACGCATAATTTGTAGATGAACAGCAGAGGGCTGGAAAGTGACATCGAAGATGTCTATTGTTTTTTTTTTTTTAATTATTGTTATATTTAGCTAAAATAGTGTTTATGATGAGGTGTGTATTAAACTGTGTATGATGAGATATACTATGTGTGTTTCTCCTCAAAGATGTGTAAGAACTGGCAGAGTGATGAGATATATACCCAAAACGAAATAACTGTAATCAATTAATTTATTCCTCCGATACATGGGTTGTGAGGAGCATGATGGGGTGGGAGGAGTTTTAAATTATCAGACCATGCCAATGGATATCCTGAGGACGAAACTGAATGGAAAGTAAGTTTCTGGGCTGAAAAAACGCAAATTTATTTCCTTTCATTTTTGCCTTCCTTTCGCAGGTGGTGGCTTGGCTACACCTGTTGCTGTTCGTTGCATACATATGTGTCATGCATACCTAAATTATGCATGTTTTTATCTGAACTTTGTTAATGGATCAACCTACAGTATACTCACAGTATTAATCAATCAAAATCAAGGTATGTTTTTCCATTGTGTTTGCATTTTCCATAGGGTGACAGGAGCCAAAGAATTCAGAGGCTTGCTGTCGTCACAAGCTTGTCCTGGTGTTGGGTCTCCATGCAAACGCAGATGCTGAGAGGGTAAGCTTCAGTTGTGAATTTAATGAAACTACAGGTAGCTACTAGCATTGGATGGCACCCGTCCTCAATAATGACCATAAAGATGGCCAATCTGGAGCTCCTGAGCCTGTCAAGCCTCTCCGATATCATCAAGGCCTCCAAGAAGGCCACAGGCCAGGCAACCATGCCGACAGATTATGGGGACAAGAGGCCCACTGAGATGAGCTGGGTCTGCGCAGAATCTATCACCGGCGATCACCGCCTCAATGCATGTTGGAGCTAGACTTGTGTCGACTTGATCCTGACTTTCTGACGTATGCACACACGGGCACCATAACTTATGAGACTTACAGGCCAGAAATTTGAGATGCAGGCAGTAATTGCTTTTCACCGACTGCAGGACCCAGGCGGACCCAGGACAAAAATCACATGTTAACATATGCTATTCCACATAAACATCTAAATGTTTTCTACAACAATATTAATAGTTAGCTATACCAGTGCAACACCTTGCAATTCAAATCAGAGTGCTACATTCTCACTGCCAAGGAAATGATCAGCGACTAACATATTCTTAGCAACAATGGTTACACAGTATAACACTGTTTATATAAAATTGCAATTACCACTCACCTGGAGCTTTAGTGCCTCTGCAATGAGCTGAGCCCCAGTCACATCTTCATTATTATTGTCGAACGTTCATACAAACGCCGTTAGTAATGCTTTTTGGACTTGTTGTTCAGTAGCTTATAAATCGTGGTTTAGATCTCTGCAAATCATTAGTTTTTGTGCTTCAGCATTCATTATGAGGCTTTTTCTCAGTGAGGTTATAGCAGCTGGGCATCTGTCATGTATGGTAGATTAATGCTCCTATTGTAATGTGATATGTGGACATGGAGCCAGGCAATAGCAGCTTTCATGAATATTTAATAACTAGTAGCATTTTTCTTTTTTTTGTTTGCAAGAAACATAATAAGCCTCATTATGTGTTTATAATCACTTACTTAACACTTAACTAATTAAGCTATTATGACAGAAGGTTGGTATGAAAAAAACTGAAATGTATGCACTCACTATCTGTAAGTCGCCCACAAGAGTCTACTAAATGACTAAAAATGTAAAATGTAAATGACGGAGGTATGTAATATAGACATAGGTTTATAGAGTGGTTACAAATGTTCTCTCCTGCTATCTTTTATAGGAGATCCATTCATGGACGAACAAGCTGAGAATGTGACTGTCTTGTATTTAGAGTTCTCCTTTATGTCTGTCTTTATATGTGACAAATAAATTCTTCTGTATTATGTGGTATTTCCACAATCAATAATCATAAACGTACTTCACTAAAAGAATACTTTTGACTTAAAATAAATACTTACCTGTTTCAAACATGCTGGCGAACATCTTCAATATAGACAGCAGAAATCAATGCAGGGAATAAGCCATTAAAATAAAAGGCCTGGTTAATATCATATTAATAAAATTGTATTTGGCTAATTCTTCTTCTGAAGCTTCTAATGGCTGGAGATGGCTCTGGAGAGAGCGTAATAATTCTGACGAGAGTGCTTATGAGACTGGGACTCAGGAGCAGGGGCTGTAAAGGTTGGTCCTCCTGGGAGGGGGAGGATGGAACCTCTGGAACCTCACACTCAGCATCTGTCACAGAACACTCATAATCAGAAAATGAATGCAGCCAGTTCGTCCGCTTCCCACGCCTGCCCGTCCGCCTGGCCTCCGCTCGCCTGCCTCCGTTCGTTCGGTTCGGTTCGCCGCCCGTCCGCCTGCCTGTCCGCCTGTCTGCCTCCGTTCGCCTGTCCGCCTGCCTGTCTGTCCGCCTGCCTGGTTCGTCCGCCTGCCCGCCTCGTCCGCCTGCTCCGTCGTCTGCTCGTCTGTCTGTCTGTCTGTGGCCTGTTGTCTGCCTGTCCGCCTGTCTGCTCGTCGCCTGCTCTCTCGCCCGCCGCCTGCCCGTCCGTGGCCCGCCTCGTATCTGTTATCACTGCCGAATAGCGCCGGTATAGGGTGACAGCATCAAACACATTGGCCGATACACACTTACCCTGTAGGCCATAGTCTCTCTGAGATGTTTGCAGGCAGTGCATCCTGTTTAGGTATTCTGTCTCTTTTGTCTCGAATAGCTACACAAAACATATCAGGATACCTGAGCCTGTGTAATTACAGAGGTGTATTCAAAGGCACCCTATTCACATGTGAAGGGCACAACTTTTGAAAGGTCAGGAGCGGCTGGTAAAAGTAGTTCTTATTATATAGGGAATATATGCTACTAGGGACACAGGCCAATGACTCTCTCCCCATGTAGTTAGGATTGCATTACAGGTTACTAACCTCCAGTGACAATGACAACAGGGCTATTTAATGCTGAGAGACAACAGGTGTAGGGTGAACTGTAGGCAATTTGCCTCAGCTTTTGCAGATGTAATTCCCAAAACAGAGCACCACCATCATGATTTTTGGAATGTATATTTTCGGTAGGAAACGCTACTTCCTGTTCTTTCTTAGCCCTTTCCCTCTGGCAGAGTGGAAGACAGCCATGCCAACAGCCTCACATTCTGGCGTGGGCTGGCCCTGGCAGGTGAATTCTCAGTAGCCTTAAGGCTGTCACAACACCATGAGGAAGGCCTGCATTGCTGGTGTTCGAGTGAGAAGAGCACAGTGATCTGACGTAAGAACATAACTGAGAAGAGGACGCAGCCATTAGTAGTCATTGCATCCTAAATGGCATTCTTTCATTTATAGCACTACTTTTGACCAAATCTATAGGGTTGGTCAAAAGTAGTACTGAATATGGAAGAAGGCATTTTGACACACCAGTGTAATTTCATCATAAAACGAATACTATATATATAATTTAAGTCCTATAGATGAAAGAGGTACTTCACTTACCATCCTCATTGTAGACTTGGACATGTTTGGGGCTGTCATCATCACGTCTGTCATCAACTTACGACCTGATCCAAACCATTTAACATGGTGGCATAGGCCTTCCCATACTGCCCTGTTTCAACAGAAGTCTAAAGGTGTTAAAGGAGCTTCAGAGGCATCATTCCTTGACAGCTTCTCAGGGCCCGGTTTAGGCAGCTACTGGTTGAGAGAGTGTTTGTGGAGCTGTCTATGGATTGGAAGCTGGCGGTTTATGGTTATTCCTGAATGAGACTCATGGACCTGTGATCAGGCCAGATGCACCTTGAAGGGCTCAACTGACAGAGCTCAGTCAGATGTTCTTCTCTGCTGAAGTCATCTTCTGGTGCCTGCCTTCTAATGTGTCATTATAGTTTTCACTATGATATGGTACAGATATGTTTATTTCTTTGTTGGGTCATGCCGCTGACCGAACCTGTCTCAGCCCATTGCGATAGAGGTGAAGGGATTCTGTCCTTGTGGATCTATGCAGCCCTCATGTAGCAACTGGGTCACGCTTCCAGTACAGAGTTAACATGTTAGTGGTATAGACACTCCTCACTTCTGCAATCTGCCCAACAGATGAACTTCCCTTGTGAGTTGGGTTACCCACACTTGATCACATTTAGGATCAAGCTGAGCCGCCTTCTTGCAGTTTTGCTGAAGCTTCTTGCTGACTGCCACTGTTACGCCTTTAGAGCCATAAGAGGTTTGGTAACTTTCACTCAATTCACTGCCGTGGAGAGGAGAGGCTCTTTCAAACTGCTGCTGCCTACAATCGATATCTGGTGGGCAGAGAGTGACATCCTCACTGCATGTGTCAATTACATGGTGGTCTGTTGAAGAGCCACTGAAGACAGAAGGGTTTTTTTAGACCTTTTAGCCAAACAGACTTTGACAAAGGCTTCTCTCACTTCAGACGGAGGGAAGGCTCCTGTCCTCAACAAGAGCAGTGCTTGCTGGACTTCTTAGAATGTCTGTTGCTCAATAGGGGTGGAGTCCACATATTTGGCTGTGGTGATCGACACTGGTGGGAAAGAGAAAAAGATGTTCAGTCTATCCTCACCCTGTGGTGCATGGTTGAGTATATCCAATAAGTTGTCAAAGACAACTTCTGGGTTTGGAGCTGAACTCCACTTTTTTCTCTCCTAGTGGAAGGAGTTATGCTGTCCACAGTACTGGGATACACTTTCAAGGTTTGCATGATAATATTTACTATATCTTCGGCTGTAGAAACCGCATGTGAGAAGGTGGTGCCAGGCATGCTCTAGCAAGAATGGCTAGGTTTAGCAGCTCTGAGAATGGTCTCATCATAATGTGTTTTGGCCTTAGCTCGGAACTCAGCACTGTGAAAGCTCTGATGGAAATGTTAGAGGTTTGTTGGCGTACTAAGAGATCGGTGAGTGTGGAAAATCTCGCTGATTATAATACTGGGAAATGGTGAGGAACCTCCACCTCGAAATTATCGAGTCAACTTCTGGTTGAAGTGCATGATGATTTTGACGGTTTCCTGCAACGAAGTGAGAGTTTTTTGAGGTGTCACCTCAGCACCGAGATCACTCTGTTTGATTACTCCCCTTTAGTGCAGGTGTGAGGGTGAGTTGCAGGCTGAGGTGAGACTTAGAAGGGGTTTACTGTCTGTCTTCTGTACAGGAGACACTGCCAAAGTGGCCCTTGGTTACAGGAGATTCCGGCACAGTGCCTCAGTTATATGCAGTCAGTTGCAGAAAGCTGATTTGCACAGGAGTATTTTTTCTCAAAAGTATATGGGAGTGTGAACAGCCTTAGCTTGTCCAGGGTTTGCATAAACCTTCTGGGAACCTGAACTCACTTCCACCCAGAACATTTTGTGACCTGGATTTCGTACGCATGGAGGCCTTATTAACCCCAGATACCTCACAGGCCTGAAATAATTCCACCAAAGAGATCAGAGGATGCCTCCTCAATATTCTCTGAGGAAACATGGATGATAGGCCTCCATGGTTTCCCACAAGTGTCGGCTTTATCCAGCGCAGCAGTATATGTCACAGCTGTGATCCTGAATGACCTGGAATGACATTGCCTAGCTTCACAATATACTTCTCCACTGGCTGACCATGGAGTTTGTCAACTTTATCACAGGAAAGCCCGAATACTCAAGATTCTCCTCTGATGGGCACTGGTTGTTGGTGATAAATGCTCCCAGTGACCATCTTAGAGGAGGCCAGAGTACTATCGAGGCTGTAGATCTGCAGGCTTGGTCGAGGTGACATCTCTGGTGCTTTATCACAGCAGCCTCTCCAAAATGGCCGGACGGCCCTGGAGTGATGCCAGAGATGTCATGTCCTCAATGGTCTCTACCAGGAGACGATAGTGGAGTTTGGCTGCCAGGGGTAGGTTAAGGTCTCCTCGAGTTTGTTGGATTGCTGGGACAGGCAAAGCTGCGGGAGCAACAAACAGAGCGAGAACACAACTGCTTCAAGGTGAGTAGAAAAGATGATGACAGATCTGTTTATGGACATGGTGAGAGTTGACTCTAGAGACAGCGGCTGGAGTTTGACAGACACTGTCTGACTAAGCTCAGCAAGAGCTCTCATATTATTGCTCCACTAGTGAGTTGTGAGCAGGCACTCTGTACTAACGGGTTCTGTTATCCAAAAATCCTGTTATCCAAAACCTCAAGTACAAGATCCAACAACATCGGGATGACACTCTGTCACACTAATGCCTGGACAGAAATGTACTTGGATGAATGGTGCCTGCATATCACAGTCAGTCGCAAAATGGAGTTGTTGGATGACTCTGGACTAGTGGAACCAGACAAGTTTACTTGGAACTCACAAAGAGCTCTGCCAATTTGAGCAGAAACTGATTCTAAGACCTTTGACTGAAATTGCTCCTAGCAGTGGGTCGTTGTTGACAGTCTGGTGATGGTCTGGCAATGCATCTGTGAACCACTAGGTTTTTGTATTTCTTGCTTAAATGGCAGTTAGAAAATAGGTGGCGGCTGAGCTCATTTCCTCCGTTGGCTTTAGCTTGATGATGCTATCTATGATGATGGACTCCAAGACTCGTCCAGCCAGAGGACCTAAGATGGCCTCAAGCTCCCCCCCCCTCTAACTCAAGGGAGACTTGTATATGAGCTAATATGCTCTATGGCATGGGAATATATATCAGAAGTCGCCCTGCTTTAGCATCTCTTGGGCAAACTGTTGACTTGTTGAGATAATGCAGTAGCAGAACTAGAGTTCTCGACTGACACCTTCGCATTAGCTCAGCCAATCTGGAGTTCAGAAGGTTTATAACCAACTCGACAATACCCATCATAAACTAAGATATTCAAGATGACATTTTTGTTAGGTCTGTATTTCTCCTGTCTACCCGCTTGGGCGAAGTGCACAATGTACCTGCGACGGGTTGACATGTCAAGACAGAGTCCTCATAGAGATGCCAAACACAGATCTCAGTGGTGCTGAGTGTAGTCTGTGTCTCATCTCCCATCGCCAACTCCTGGTGAGGAGACATATCGCCTTTCGTTACTTAGAAAAAGAGGCGTGATTGCAGAATGCAACAACAGAAATGAAATATATATGGTAACAAAATAAAAATATGATCCAAGAATTTGGGAGACAAATCAACCTTATTGTTATTAAAGGAAGCATTGAGAAATATCCTTTAAACCACACTCAGACAAACAATCACAAGGAAATGAGGTGGTTGGTAGTATGTATAAGGCGGAATGGATATTTGTATATAACAGGAAATAGCAAAAAGAGGAGTAGAGCTAGGGATAGAGGGGGAGATAGGGCAGATATGAGAGGAGGGAAGAAAATTTTAGAGATAGATGGAGGTATGTGAGAGGAGGGATAGGGATAGGTACCAAAGAGAGGAGTGGATAGGGCTGGGTACTGTAGAGAAGAGAAATAAATTGCGAATTGAGGGATAGGGAAGGTATGTGAGAGGGGGGTGGAAGGGGTAGGAAGGTGAGAGGAGGGATAGGGCCAGTTTGAGAGGGGGATAGTAGTACGTGAGAGGTGGATAGGGAGGTACCTGTGAGAGGAGGTATAGGAGAATAGAGTAGTTGGACTTGAGAGGGGATACAGTGAAGGAGGAGCGGATAGGTAGGATGAGGAGGAGGGATATGGGAGGTATCTGGGAGAGGAGAAGATAGGGAGGTATGGTGAGAGTGATGGATAGGTAGGGTACCTGTGAGAGGCATGGATAGGGTAGGTACTGGAAGGTGATAGGTAGCAGAAGAGGATTATTAGAGGAAGGTAGGAAATGTGAGGGAGGGTAGGAGACTGTGAGAGGAGGGGAAAGGGAGGTACTGTGAGAGGCAGGGATAGGGCTAGGTACCTGTGAAAGGAGGGGATAGGGTTAGGTACCTGTGAGGGGCGTGGAGATGGGGCTAGGACTGTGAGAGGAGGGGGATAGGGCCAGGTACCCGAGAGAGGAGGATAGGGTAGGTACGTGAGGAGGGGGCTAGGTGGTTGGCAGGCGTACTTAGAGGAGGGAGAGTGGGGGCTAGGTACCCGAGAGAGGAGGGATAGGGCAGGTACCTTGAGAGGCGTGGATAGGGGTAGGTGAAGAGGAGATGTGGAAATTGTGAGAGGAGGGGATAGTGGGGTAGGTACTTGAGAGGAGGAGAAAAGGAGGAGAGAACGGATCAGAAAAGAAGTGAAGAGATGAGAGGGATAGGAGTATGTAGAAATGATAGGAGGTACCGGAGAGGAGGGACAGCTAGGGGCAGGTACCTGTGAGAGGAGTGGGAAAAAGGGGGGAAGGGGAGCTGTAGGGCAGTTGGCGCAGGCCTGCACCTGATGGCTCCTCCACTACAGCTGAATCTGACGTATTGGGGAGAGAGGTCACCCTCCTGACCTGTCATTTCCTGATCAGAAGAGGGTAATCAGAGAGAGCCTGCATGGGTGAAAGGGATGAGAATACCAGAAATGCACTGGATTAAACCATGTCTGCTATCTGCAATGTTAAAAGACCTATACAGAGTTAGTTTGTTAAAGGGGATGAATAAAATGAAACATACTCAAGCTAGTAATTAAAGCAGTGGTTTAGATTAAAGTTGGAGGATTTCACAAAATGGTAATGTTTGGTCCTATTTTACCAACATTAACTATTTAGAGGTGAAAAAGAGATATTCTCACCAGCAGATTTAAGGCTTGAAAAAGTAAATAAAATGCAAAAGTTAAACATGACATGCAATTGATGAATTCTATTATTTTAGATTACTGTTATGGATGGACATTATTCATATTTAGATTATGTTATGGATGGATATTAACTCTATTATCTTAGATTACGTTATGGTGGACATTACCTCTATTATCTGTAGACCTACGTTATGGATGGACCTCAGAACAGGGCCACATTAGACATCCCTGATTGGTTATTTGGTCGTTGAGTCCTTTGGTATTGGCCCTAGACTATGGGAGACTTTATCTCTTCGTCTTTCCTGATAACCCATTGGATGAGAAGTTAGAGGGGGATTGGTTATCAATGGGTTTTGAGAAGAGAGGACACGAGGAGTAAGGCAATTGAGATAGGGAACATATCTAGGGATGCATGGGGAAGCCAAAGAGCAAACGTATCGTCTCTTCATGTCCTGCACAAAAGGTGTGTAGGCTGGCAGTTCTCTTTCCCTGCTGAGGGTGAGGCTGGTTGGGAAGCTTTCATCCTTTGGGTCACGGTAGGAATGGGGTACACTGCATCCTGATTGCATGGCAACAGAAAGCAGAGTAGGGGAATTCAATTTTATGCGGAAAAAAAACACACAAAATATCTCTAATGAAATGTCAAATGGGCTAGAAAATAATCAAGACTGAGATGGAGGTGAAATGAGCCTGTCAACTCCACATCCTTTAACCCTCGATGAGATGGGATGGGAACATCCGGGTCTAACTTACAAACCTCTGGGGACTGGGATGGATGAGCAACAGCCTCGTTCAACTTACCCCCCCCTTCAACCTCCCGCGTACTGAGATGGGATGGCAACAGCCTCGAACACTCCTCAACCCCCCTGCGACTGAGATGGGATGGGCAAGAGCCTGGGTCCAACTCACTCATTCCTTTCAACCTCCCAAGATTGGAGATGGGAGATAGCAACATCGCCAATCACAATACTATATGAGATGGGATTGGAACCCAACTCACCCCCAACCCCTGCGACTAGATGGATGAAAGAAACAGGCCTGTCCAACTCATTCCAACCTCCTGTGACTGGAGATGGGATGGCAACAGCTTTCAGTTCCAACTCACTCCTCCTTCAACCTCCTGTGACTGAGTTGGGGTATCTAAACTTGTAGAACAGCCTGGTTCAACTTGGGTTAGTCTCTCAGCCTCGTGATCTTTATGGGATCTAGATAGAGAAAAGGGAATCTAGTATGAAATGAGTGTGAGGAGTGTGTAAATAGAATAGTATATAGAATTAGAAATTCTAGAATAAAGTGGAATAAAATATGGTCACATATCTGAGACCGGCCTATCCAGAGCCAAATATTTAGAGAATTCTTGCCAACTTTTTAAAAGGACTAATGTTAGCGCCAAATCTTTCATTATAAGTAAATGTAATTTATAGATGTTAGTTAATAGCATTGTTTAAAATGATAATTAGTGCATGTGGGGAGCCAGCTGTCATATGGATATCTAAGATGTATGATAAAAGAAAAAAAGAAAACATCTTTAGGATTTTCAAAGATAATTTGGAAAATTAAAAAATCATAGATCTTCATTGTAAAGGGGTGTAAATATCTGTTTACATGCTAGTCCCTTTGTAGTTAGTTGGTAGATATGGCGCTTGTAAAGGTTGTAGAACAGGAACTAATTGGTGTAAGTCAGTATGGATAAGAGGTGTTATGCAAAGATATAAAGTAAAATGTTAGTTAAATCGCATTTGAATTTTATAAAAGAATACTGAAGCAGTTTACAGATTTAATGGTAGGAGAGAGATGAAAAAAAACAAAGAAATATCAAGTCAAAGAATTTTATATGAGGAAATGAGGACTGCAGATGTGGGCAGGGAGCATTAAAAATTGTAATGTCATTGTAAGACCAAGAGATAGGGAGACAAGATTTACAGCTGGCATCGTCTAGTGAGTGGCAGACACGGTGGTAAAAAGAGATGAATATCCGAAATAACAGGGAGAAAGAGGATGGAACAATAACGCTCGAGTTAATAATTAGGAAAATCCTCGATCAGAGCTTGACTGTGTGAAAAAGAGAGAGGGTGGACTCGAGGGCTTGTAGGCCCATGTTGGAAGGCAAGAACGTTACTGCAATAACTCAATTTACAAGGTGATAATGTGCGTAGAGTGTTTACAGGGTGATGGTGGATGATAAGAGGAAGATACACCGAGGCTGTGACTTGATAGAGGATTGGGGAGGTTTGCGGTATGGGGCGGTGGTATCATACGACTGAGCTTGTTGTATTGCAGGAAATCAACGCAAAGAAGAGAACTCCTCATGTCGCAGCTAACCGACAAGACTCTCCAGCATGACAAATGCCACCAGCCATACTTGCCTGCCTCCAGGTGATTTCCTGCAAGTAAGACAGGAATGTAGTGTTTGCCATGGTAGAGCCTGGATCTGTTGGATCGGAGGGTGAGGGAATGGATTGATTCCCCAGAAATGTTGGGAACTATGGTGCTTGGGGAAGAGGGTAAATAAGCAAGAATTGGTATAAACGAGTCCAGAGGAGGAGATACGCAGTATTTAATGCAGCTGGGTGGGCCACATACCCAGATACTGTTACTTTTGATTTTGACTCCTTTGTTCTGTGGTAATGGGGAAACGTAGAAGTTAGACTCAGTGTTGTATCTGATGTTATACAAATATTTAAATTAAGTTGCGGAAAATAAACGATTGAATGAAGGATTTTTTTTGCTGAAAGTTATATTAATGTCAACTCCTAAAAATGGCTCTGGGCCTACCTTCCATAGAAGTGGGGTGATTTTGACCTACTACTGAATCTGTAGGTAATCTGGTAACCAGTACAAAAGTATTAGTGTAAATCACTTACTACTTCCTTCATAACATCAGCTTGGCATTGATGGGGTATCCAGGTTATGAGGGTGAGGTCATTTATGACCTCTGACCTTGAAAGACAGCACAGAGCTCATGTGTAGATGTCAACTACTGTGGTTTGCGTTCAAAAAACAACTGGGAAAGATATTCAGTGGGCTAAGACAACTGGGAAATAGGAAGAAAAACAACTCCACTGGGAAAATCGATTTGAAACACATCAACGGAATAATCGGGAGTGAGCAGGTGGCTGGTATGATTTGAGGACGCTGATGACCTTCACCTCTCCCGAGCCTGCTGGGGAGTTGCAACGATGAGACAAGATCGTAACAAGATCGAGAACTACAAATTGGATATACGGAAAATGTGGGGGAGGAAAAGGAGAAAATTACCTACCAAAAAAGAAAAGATGGAAATGATTTAATGATGATGAAGATTAGAATGATTGATTTTTTAGAGTCCAGTTGTGAGATACATTAACCCAACTCTAATAGTACATCATAATGCATCATATTCAGAGAAATATAATCACCATAACATCATATCAGGTGTACAGTCTCAGCTTTTACCGAAGTAAATTGCCAGTAGAGGGGTATCCTCTTCTAGTGATTTGGTTGTTGGTGGTACATGGTAAGCATCATATTATGCTTGGGTCCCAACAGCACCCTAGTTCCAATATAGGGTATTTTTTGGCTGGAGCCCTATAGAGTCCCACAGTAAGAGCTCATAATACCCATAAAACCTAGTGGTTTGGGAAAACAGGAAATGTTAATGCGTTTTTACTTATTTTTTCCTATTGGGGATTTTAGAAACACTTGAAAATAAGGGTCGAGGGGGTGTGACATTTTGATAACCGTGTAACCTAGGAAAAGGTGAATTATCAATATATTCGACTGTAATTTACCTTCCCAAAATGTAATGCTTATTAGTGCTAATGTTAACAAGAAACACAAATAAGATCAGAGCACCTAGATAGTGAATACATATATTTTTTTTTTATAGGTTCGAGAAATAACCCGGCGTAGGTAAAAACCGTGCTCTAGCAACTGAGCTACATCCCCGCCGGCCACCCCCCCCTACCCTGGACGACGCTGGGACAATTTGGTGAGAGGGTACGGGTATGAGAGAGCCTGGATTAAAGGATCTTGGTGGCACAGTTAGCACTGGATGCGGCGCCTAGACATGCTACATAGGAGACTTATGCCAAATGCATGATGATCAGTGTGATGAGGCAAAGGTAAGAATCTTGGATTAACTATCTAATGTTAGTAAATGTAGGTAATGAATAAATTGTAGTGCATTTTACAAGATAAAGAAGTTAGTGCAAGTTAAAATTGACAAATACCTAGCAAAGGTGTAGAGATACATATGCAGTGAGTTTGAGGGATTTGTATTTGAGATGTATTGATGAATAACTTGAATCTGAGAGTAAATAGAGTCGAATATACTGGATAAAAGTCAACTTGTCCGAGAGAGATTTACAGGGTAAGCCATATACGAATACAGTAGCTATTTTATGTGTTTTGAAAACTATGGGAAAAATGAATAGAAAAAAAAATTCGAAGTTTTTAGGGTATTAATCACACCTACCGTAATACTTATAGAGGGGTTGTTTAGAAACAAACTGGGCAACTATTAGAAAAATAGAGGAGGGTTTGATCAATATGTAAACTATATTTAGTTCTCAAATGTTTAATGCAAACATAAATACATTTGAACAATGAACCTTCAGATATAAAATAATTGTTACAGTTGTTGTTGGTTAGCTAGGTAGCGAATTTTAGTATGATAGACATGATATCAAATGCAAACATCAAAATAAGACTTGGTATCAATAATACCATACAACGAGCTGAAACATGTACACAGACTCACGTATTCCACATGGCAGCTTGTTGTTAGCTGGAGGTTAGAATCATGTCAAGATACACGCATTCGCCATCGACGAAATCATTGGAAATAGCCAACCCCTTATGGTAGTCAAAGTAGTGCACTAGCTCAATAGTGCAATTAGCCTGCAAGGAATAGGTGCCATAGGATGTATGTTTATGAAGGCGCTGTCATAACCTTTGACCTCCATTTGACCCACAGCAGATTCTATAACTCCTTTTAGCAACTCTCATGACTCCCCGGCCATAGACTTTCTAGTTTGATATTGCAGTTACGAATAGCACACTATTTCATTTGTTAAACAATATTTAATCACAGTAATTAATATAATTGAAGATTTAAAAATAAATAAAGATGTAGGAACTTATTCTCCATCTCCTTGAAATCAGCATATTTCGTACAAAATGAACGATCAGAGCTGGTAAATAAACGCTAATTCAGCAATTAGGAGATTAGACTGAACTGCTCCAGCGGTTTTTGATTGGTTGAAATTAGGATGACGAAAATGAGTAGATTTGAAGAATGTAACCGTGGAAAGCTATGGTTGGAAATCTATAGGTTGTAAAAAACGTAGGCTATTGCTGCCTCTAAAACTGTAAATGCTGAGGACTATGAAAGAATAATAATATAATAAATAGGCTGAGAGATGCAATTGTTATCATTTTGCAATAGACTTCTTTGTTTCTGTTGTATGTAGCTTTTTTGGGATTAGCACCACTGTCACCTAGAAATTGGATATGCGGTGTAATTAAAACAGATAACAGTAGTTATTAGTTAAATAACATGATTAATTTTTTTATTTTATTACTATAAAATATACATAATCTTTCAGATACTGAAAGAATCTTATGGGAGTCTGGATTCAGTACATTCATATGTACATGTGAAACTTTTAAATAAAAAAAGGACAGGAAAAACTGGGGAACCTCCGTGATGATTAAAATTAAGCATATGTATTGTAAGCAATTCCAGTTAAAATGATTTTTAAAAAGAGACAAAAACGGGGTTTGAAATTTCAAGCAATTTCGAATAGGATTAAGTGGTTTCATTTTTTGAAGAAGTTAAAGCAAGCAAAACTCTGTCAAAATACTGTAGAGACTGACTAGGATATAAAAGAACAACTGTCCAGACAGAGGATTGAGCTTGACGCAATGGACGGTTTATTAAACCAACTTTACACAGGCTACTGTTTGGCCGCAGCTCATGGCCGGATAAAGAAAGATAATCACAAGCCAACGGGGATTTTTTGTGAAGCCCAGGAGGATAAAAAGAGAGAGAACAAAGATAAACTCTGGTCTTAACTTCAATGCTCCATCCCCTGCCCAACCCTTCCCAGCCACTCCGACAACGCCAGGATGCCGGCATCAGAACATTCCAGGTATTCTCGTGGATTGAGATAGCAGGTGATTTGAGAGGACTGCGAACACTGGGTACTGGTAGGTACAACAGTAACCATCTACTAGCCTCAACACATAAGATACACAGTTGTAAGGGCTACACAGCCTGCATTACAAAGTTGCCCCGAGGGAACAAACAAAGTCTCTGAAGCGATCGAGGGAGTCCTGCTGCGGGGCTGTGATACAGAAGTGTAAAGAAAGAAGAAGAAGGAAGGACATGGAGGATAAGGTAGTGGAACGGTATTACAGTGTGGTCTGGAGGGAATCACGCGAGAACAGGGGAGTGGGCTGTCTGGAGTTTTGGTAAGTGCACCTGGGGAGGGTGCCTGGAGAAAGGCACAAGAGAGGAATTGTGGGGGTTTGGGTTTGGGGAGGAGAGGCCCCTTTATATGGGGGCTAATGTGAGTGTACCTCCGGGATAGAAGAACGGTAAACAACCCACTCTCCAGGACACTGCAGGGTACCATGTAGGGATGTCCAACTTGGGGCATCTGCATTTTTTCTTAGAGAGAGAAGCTCCCCAGCCACAAAGGCTCGGTGTGCAGGGCATAGTTTCTAACTGGGTTAAGTGTGGGTGTTGCCCCAGGTGGTCTGGAGTCTCGGGGGCATACTGGCCCGGGAAACATGGGAGGCATCAGGGCCGACAGAAAATTCTGGGTAGGGAGTAGGATTTTCCCAGCATGAGGAGGGCAGGCGTGCAGGAGGGGGAGTTTGGGACAAGGAGCGGCATGCCAAGAGGACCAAGGCAGGTGTTGTTCAGTTGGCTGGAGGCTGGGAAAGAGATGCCATAGCTGTCAAGCTCCAAGTTGCTTTTGTTGAAGCGCCCACAAGGCCATCACTTTGAGGATGGAGATGGAGGGAAGGTCTTCAGTATACTTCCAGCTCACACATGGTGGGTGCAACAGGATCAAAGTTTCTGCCTTTGGTCACTGTGGATGGACTCTGCAGCTCCAAACCTGCTGAACATCCCCGCTGTCAGGGCTGCCGCACGTATGGTTCTGCCTCTGGTCAGGCAGGCAGAAAAATTTTTGGAAATCAGTGCAGAGCACGTTTCCACTGTCTGCAGGGGAACGGCCCAACTAATATCCACCTCTCATGTGAGTCCCCACTGGGAACCGTTGGAGCTGGGAGCATGAGAGCTGGGGGCCCCTTCGCCGTGCAGAGGTCGGACAGCGAGGCAAATTTCACATCCTCCTTGTGCTTGCCCTAGTAAAGTTTGGAGGAGGGAAATTTTTGGAGTAAAGAGTCCCCACCCCATGAGTACTTGAGAACCTCAAGATTTTTGGGACAAGACTGCCACCTCTCCCCCCGTAGGCTGACCCCCTCCATGCCCGCTGTAACACGCCATTGAGCAGCGGAGAGTTCAAACTTTGAGACAACCCTTCGTGGAGGAACATGTACCTCCCCATGGTGGCCTCTACTGCGCCTACCCATAGTGACAGGCTGTAGGTTAGTGTGTCACCAGCAGACAGGCCCGCCGCCCGACACACACTGTGGCACAGACCCTCTCGCACACAGCTCTTCTCTCCCCGTCCCCCGCTCGCAGAGCTAGCCGTCAGGGTGGTGCAGAGACAAGGAATGGCTGGGCGTTGGAGTGGAGGTGCCTCTGCCCCTGTGCACCACCGTGAAGTTATACGGCTGGAAGCCCTCCAACCACGAACACCTGTCTGGCCTCTGAAAGACATGAGCCACTGGAGAGCAGAGGAAGTCCCGCAGTAGAGGCAGACTAACAGTAGTACTTGAAGTGTTTGAAAACACAACACTAAGAGCTCCACGAGACACAGTAGGCGCCTATGTTTGTCAAATGTTTTGCTGAAGTACACACCACCCCGGCCCACCTGAACAGCACCAATGCCACATTGCTCTGCGGAGGATAAAAAGGAGGTAGGGGAAGAGAGATTAAGTGCGGATGAAGAACGCCACAACACTCCACTGGTAAGGAGCCTGGTATAAGGTCAGTGAGCAGCAACCGAGAAGCCCGCATAAAACTAGAAGAGGCAGGCCAGGTTTCACTGAATGGTCGTGGGGGGGGGGCTGGTCTCGACAGGCTACACTGTCCTTATGGTGCTGATCCTCCTTCCCCACTGGTGGCCCAGAAGAACCCCTTCATGAAGTGGCACTTCGGGGTGGAGCTCTCAGACCAAGCAGCCACCCTCTCCAGCACACACTCACCTAGGGCTGGAGCTGGAAGGAGTTGCCATGGCCAGGATGTATGAGGTAGGAAGACAGTGTGTGGGGATGATAGCAGTATAAACGCAAGTGGGCTGGAGCGCTGCACAGGCTAAAGCACAGGACCTGAACTGCCAGTGTCTTGTTAGGTGGAGAAGAATTTGGGGTTTGGGGAGGGGGCACTGCCAGCAGTCATGGAGGTCTAGGTGAGGAGAATCAGGAGGACCTCCCTGACCAGGTCCAGCGACTCATCGAGTAGTGGAGGTATGAGTCTTCTGGTTACTCTATTACGCCTGTAGTCGACACTTCCTCTCGGAAATCATGACGACGGGCGCCGCCTTAGGGGCTGTCTGAGGGCTGAAAATGGAGTTCCGCTGGATTCAACACAGGTTTGTCTGCCGCCCTCCGGCGTGACATGGAGAGTAGGGAGATTGATAGGGTAAGGATACCAAAATCTCATGCTGCAACCAGATGAGTCTGGCATCCACCTCTTAAAGAATTCAAACAGCAACTGCCACAAACCTCGGGCTCGGGGTCAAGACTAACACAAAGCTTCCCATATCCCCTCACTGCAGATAGTGTCCCCCCCCCCCCATCTGGGGTAGCTGGGCTGGGGGGCGCGTGAGCCCGCGGGCTAAAGGGAGGAAGTGGGGAATGTAGAACAAGAAGGGAGGGGCTGGGGAAGGGTGAAACAGAGGAAAGAGGGAAACAAATAATTTAATGTAAGAGTAAAGGGTTTGTAGTTGAGTGAATGTGACATTAGGGGCCATGGGGATCCTCCAGCCTCCTGGAAACATTACCATCATGGACTGTGG
Source organism: Coregonus clupeaformis (assembly GCF_020615455.1). Lineage (NCBI taxonomy): Eukaryota > Metazoa > Chordata > Actinopteri > Salmoniformes > Salmonidae > Coregonus > Coregonus clupeaformis. Next base: position 123,008 of record NW_025535046.1, read on the forward strand.
CGAAGAAAGTAACCCAGATAAAGGGTGCACAGCCACCACCAAAATATCGAAGTCTGCCCCACTGTCATGAGCCACACTTCTTCCTTCATGGGTGTAGCTCACCTGTGATCAAAGGGACACAGAAAATAACGATAACCTGGCACAATATTGGCTCACTAGTTGTGGACCCAGTGTCAAGGGGGCGAGCAGGGCACCCTCCACAGTGACAGGGACATGACAAAAGTCCCCAACACAGGGGTGGCCCATCAACAACAGGCTCAACCATTTTTGCCCACGTCTCTGCTTGGGGGGGAGTGGAGCCTTGCTCCCGCCCTGTGCCGGCTGGCCCCTCGCAAGAAGATGGTGGCTGGGATAGAGAACGCTCCAGCGGACCCCGAGCCGCTTCCCTGGGCTCTGGGGGACATGGGGAACCCGCAGATGGCCTGGCTGGCTAACCCAAGATGGGAAGGGCGAGGTTTCGTGCGCCGAGGTAAAGCACAATGAGTTCTGTAATTTCAGCCACCCATGGATTTGGGCTGCTTGCCCCCCAGCCTGCAACAGAGTGTTTGCACCCCTGACCTAAGCCCCCAGCCGAACTTCCCAGCCCACACCAGCTCCCCTCTAAAGCCATCTCCAAGGCTACCTGCAATGACAGATGAGCAGTGGGTTGTGATGCGCAGGCCTGTGAGAGAGAGGTGTATGAACTGGGGAACCAAGTGGCAGTTTGCTTCTGCACGGGAGGGGGCATGAGGAGAGACTCAGAGAGAGGTAAAAGCAGCACCCGAGAGGCTCCAGGCTGCTCGCGCCTATTACTAGCTCGAGCGCAGTAGTCCGGGCGTGAACTGTCCATAGCGCCTAGTGCTCCTACTAAGCACTAACCTCACGTCGTCCTCGGGCTAATTAATATTGGAAAAAGGCAGAGCTTTCATCCGTGGAGGCATAAAGCCAACTGCAAGTGCTTATGAATACCCCCTACACGAGCTAATAGTCAAACTGGGCGAAAAAGCTCTAACCGCTTTACGGAATACTTGGTCTTAACAGATAATGGACGCAGGGGAAACTGATTGGGAGTTGTAATGACAGATTTCGGTCTCGCCACGGCCGACGCTACCTGCCTACCAGAATCCGCCGCGAAATACATAAATGACTACTTAGCCGCTATCACTTAACGCCCCTCAAGCGGCTTGAGCCTGGATGGATCGGATTAGCCAGAACCCCGATCGTCCATGCACACGCACCTCCTGGCTATAATTCCCCTACCTCCACCTTCTTCACTTTCGGATTCTCGAAGCATCTCAACCCCCTCACCACCAGGTAGCGAAGCGACAGAGGTAGTTAGATAGCTGGCTAACTTTTTATCAACGTTTTTACTTGGAAACTAATGTAATGACCTGACTAGATCATAAAAGAACAACTGGTCAGACAGAGGATTGAGGTTGATGGAATGGACGTTTATTAAACCAACTTTACACAGGCTACTGTTTGGGCAGTAGACACACTTAAATAAATGAAAGATAATCCACAAGCCAATCGTGACCTTTCTCTGTGAAGCCCAGACGTAAAAAGAGAGAGAACAGTTGGTTAAACCTGGTCTTAACTTCCAATGCTCCATCCTGCCCAACCTCTCCACGCCACCCGCCTGTGATGCCCGGCATCAGAACATTCAGGCATTCCTGATGGAGATAGAGGTGATTGGATGATAATGACCTCGCGAACACTGGGTACTGTAGTGTGTAGTAAATATATATAATGTTACAGGGTATTCGACTAAAATCTGCAGCATGACCCATTTTGTGTCAGCCTTTGTATTCACACAATGACAAGAGTCCTATCTTGTCAGCCTTAAAGCCAGCAGGTGGCTAAGGAGCTAACACTCACGCATAGGTTTAGTTCTTCAACTATTGAGTTGCTGCTCTGAGGACACACACACACACCCCACACACCCCCACACCCCCACACACACACACACACACACACATCACTACTCGATATAAAACACACACACGCGACACACACACACATCATCACTTCGCTGATAACACATACACACACACACACACACACACACACACCACCAGCAAATACACACACACATGGCCACACACACACACACACACACACACAAAATCCCCTCTAGGCTAACACCTGAAGACAGAGAAACCCGACCCAGAGCCAATGCAACAGTGATGCTAACTCGGGAGGGGACCTCGCCAACTCATTTCAGGACCAATTCAGAAGACTGCAGAACGACAGATTCAACTCATTTACTTATTGTATAAAAATGTCAGGCATACAATGTTTCTACTTGATAAAACTTCAATAAATACAGACTTTAACATCCTGCACGTCATTCAGATATCTTACCTCTGAATAAATCACTACATATGCTACAATTATCCACCTTGTCCAAAGTCTCTACCATTCCCTGCTTCAGCAACCAGTGATCATCAACAGTAGGTACAATACAAACCATCACTAGCCTAATACATAACACACAGCTGTCTGTAATGGCCATTATATGACATGGAAGTTCATCCAATAAAGAAAAAAGGACACGAAAACCTCAGAACCTCCTGATCCTGATTTGACGAACATAGCATATGTATTGCCAGTACATATTTCCAGTTAAAATTATTTTCAAAAGA